>NC_072735.1:3525385-3825385 GCF_026930045.1 Uloborus diversus
CGAAAAACAAAATTAAATATCAATGTTTCGCAACGTTTGAAACAACAGCGCATGAAAAGTATAGTTTAAAACATTTTTTTACTATTACATTTTGCTGCATTTTACTTCAATACTAGTGGTACCCGCACGGCTTTGCCCGTAGTAGAAAAATTAAAAGGTCTTCTGGTTCGCTTGTATATTTACAAATGATGTATGGTGAATTTCTCGCCAACTGGCTTGTGCCCATGTTATGGTTCCACGTTATGATAATTTCGTAATTTACTCGTCCATCATTTTGCTCTTAAAATTGGAATAGAAAAAGAACCACATCGAATTTTCGAAAAATCACTACGAGGTGCACACTAGGGTGGGCCGAAAAAACTTTTTTTGGAAATCTGTTTTTGGATAGTGCGGAAAAGTTGCTATATGGGCCCGTTATTACCCATAAAAAATGTTGCTAAATTTGTTTAATATTTAGCCGGCGCTATTTGACCTTGAAAAACTGAAAAAAAGGGCAAAAATGCACTTTTTCCAAAAAAAAAAAAAAGAAAAGAAAATGGAGGGGGGGGGGAGGGGGGTTAAAAATAAAAGTTTGAAGTTAGTTTCAGCAAACATTAGAAGTATCTGTCAGTGAATTAGTTGAAATCCTCAAAGACTTTTATACATTTCGTAGAATATTTAGCTACGCTCCTTTAAAACTGACACATGGGAAAAATGAAAAAAAAAAAATAAATAAATAAATAAGTAAATAAATGAATAAATAAATAAAAGTAGTTTCAAAATAAGTAAATACTGAAATGTTACGCAATACGTTATTTAGAAAAAAACAGTGAAAATTCAATCAATTTTTTGCGACATTTGTACGCCAATTTTAAAAAATGCACACACTCAAATAAAAAATAGTTACATAAGATGCTAATTTTTCAATCTTCGATTCCAATTGTTTCTCCAGGATAATAAACGGCGCTCAACTGCTTCTATTATTAATAAGATTATTTTATAACTATTTTATATATGTTTGACAAATAGAGCCCTTGAGTATTAAAAAAAAAATGTGAATCCTCTGAAGTCTTGGACATTTCGAATGTCATTGTATTATTATCTTTGTTTTGGTATACAACACGACTGTTATGTAGAAACGCGCGAAAAAGAAAGTAACGAGAGCAAGCACAAGTAGTCTTCTATTTGGACCTGGTAGAGATTTGTCTCCTCCCGATGCTTTATTTCTTCAAACATATGAGAACATTATCAGATGTTATCAAATCACTAAGATGCAAATAAAGGGAGAAGGAAGTAAGCAACCATTTTCTGCAAGTGTGGCCTCTGTAGTTGCAAAAAAAGTTATTGATATTTGGGGACGTGCTTCCCTTCCCCTTGTTTCGATAAGAAGAGTGATTGTCATGATTTTATCTCATTATTCTAAATATAATAGCGCAACAAAAAATGCTAAGAATATAATGACGCAACTTTTACAATCAAAGCGAGGCAAATTTAAAGCAGAGGCTACGACTTTGTTTGACGTTTGTGCCTGCAAATGCGCAGATTTATATTCGTGTAATTGCAGAAAAAAAAGCAAAAGTCCCTGATAGAGAAAAACAATTTCTTATTGATCAAAGGACAGTAAGAAAAATGGCTATTGGAAAAGTGGATAAGGTAACAAATAATGCATATTTCGCTCATCCTGAACAGCTACTGTTGACAATGTTGTTTGACTCAAGAAAATACATTCGAGAATTAGCTGTTAGGTGCATTCTGAACTCTAGAAATATGAAGACGAAGAGCTCGGATGGTGTACGATTTTTTAAGCGTCCTAAACTCAATTTTGAAACCGTTGGTTATGTTGATTTAGTTCATTGGGCAAACTGTGTTGCAACAGAGTCACCTCTTACAATGCATCTAAAAGACCAACAATTGAAAGAAATCCGCAAAGAACAGCCTACAGAGTTCACTTTCGAGAAATTTCCCTGTCACACGGAAGCTGTGAAACGTTGTGTGAAACTAATAACCGAAGCTGCAATATAAGTTCGTGGTGAAACTAAACTGCACAAGATGGATACATTCGTGCCAACTTCAAGCTAGGAAAGAACTTCCATCATTCGATAACAAGGGACAATATTATTCCAAAAAATAATTATGCATGAGGTATTATAAATAAAATTTGAAGATATCTTTTTCAAAATTTTATTATCTTTATATGTAATTCTAGAAAATGTATGATGTTATTGCGTGATAATAATTACTATGATTAATAGTGCTATTTAATTAATTAGTCTATGATTTCAATTTAAGAAATAATTTTCACAATGGGTTTTAAAGAAATTCAATATTTTTGCATTTTTATCCAATTTTTTATGTCGGAAAGGAGCGGTTAAATGCTCATTAAAATCAATGAAACATTTTATGGGCTCGAAATGGCTCATTATATAGCATTTTCGGTGCATTCCAGCAAAATATTTGGAATTTAGTTTTTTTAAAAAAATTTCGACAAAACTTCATTTTTCTCATTTTTTTCGGTTTTTTAGTGTCAAATAGCGCCGGCTAAATATTTTTTAATATCCAAGAAATTTTTTGTGAGTGCTAACTAGCTCACCACGCAACTTTTGCGCGCTATCCAAAAATTGATTTCGAAAAAAAAAATTTTTTCGGCTTATTTCGGCCCACCCTAGTGCACACCCCCATGCTACAAACTAACTTTGTGCCAAATTTCATGAAAATCGGCCGAACGGTCTAGGCGTTATGCGCGTCACAGAGATCCTGACAGACAAAGGATCTGGACAGAGAGACTTACAGCTTTATTATTAGTAAAGATTAGGAAATTATGTCATGTTTAAGATTTTCTATATCAATTCATTAACAGTGAAAAATATATTGCATTAATGGTCAAATTTGCGCATCTTTTTCATGTGTTTTTTATATTGAAAACTTTTTTCCTCCTGAAAATAAAAATACGTTACTACAGCCATCTCTCGCTACATCGCGTCTCGTTATATAGCGCATTCGGTTATATCGAGCTTTTACACTGTCTTTCGGAAAATTGAAGGGAAAAATACATTTTGCTTTAAATTCCGAGTCACTAATGAGAAATGTTGTATCTCTCACAAAAAATATGTTCTTTTAATGAGCTAAATAAAACATTGTACGTTTGACATTAATCAAAACTTATTTCAGTTTACAGCGCAACATTTGATACTTATTTTACCAGAAAACCATCAAAATATGTATTTTTTTTCTTATCAAAATGGAAAGTTAAACGGCAAAAAATTCCTTTTTTTTGTTTTGTTTTCACTAAAAAAGTAGATCCAATATGATAAACTACATTTGCTATAGGGCGCACATATCATTTTTTTGGATATCAAATAAATCATTATTTTTATGACTTCAATTACATCGCGCTTTCGGATATATCGCGATTTTTGTTGTCTCCTGACAAGCGAGCGCGATATAACGACGGGCTACTGCATTTTCTTTCAAGAAAATTGTAATGGTTTAACTAATTTCTAATGTATAGTTTATATCGCGCTTTTTGTTGTCCCCTGACTTGCGAGCGCGATATAACGACGCGCTACTGTATTTTCTTTCAAGGCAATTGTAATGGTTTAAATACTTTCTAACGCATTGTTTAGAAATTACTTTGAAATGGTGTCTCCTCAGTTTCGCCGACACAAAATCCCCCCTCCCCCATTCTTCAGTCACGATCATACCTTCTAATACAGTAAAGGGAGGTGGAAATTTGAAATGTCGGCGAAACTGGCGGATTTTGAACTCACTGCAAAATCAACCAGACCACTTCGTCTTGATTGATTTCTTAAATGTATAAATTTATCTTGTTTTTTAAAGATATTTTTTAAAAAATAATTGAAAACATTAATTCGATTTCCCTAATTGCAGTATTAGTATATAAAAGTCTATAAAGCACATTAATGCAAACAACGTCAGTTTGCATTAATATTTTATGCAAATAACTACTGCTCAGCGTTTACTGTTATAATGTTTATAAATATTCAACGAGAACGATAAAGAAATTAAGCATTATAATGTATGCAAAATGCATTTTCGCGTTACTTTAAACTAGAAGAGTATATTTAAGCATTTCTGGTGGTTTATCTGCGAAAATATCAAATTACCATACCACGTGAAATAAGAGGAAAAAGACGAATAATACCTTCATAAATATTCATTCCTGTAAAATTACTGCATTGTTGGAGGGAAGAATAATTCTTCTGAAAATCTTAAAATGAGACAAAAAATCTAAAAGTCATTGTGCGTTAGCTAGCTTTTAGGGTACACATTCTTGAATTCACATAAATCATAAATGTGTTTTTGTGTGGACAAAAACAATATTGGGAGCTTAATGGATACAGTAAATGTTTATGAATTACTAATTTCAAGTTCAACTCAATTATTAAAATAGTTATAAATTCATTTTTATGTATTGTTTGAGTTTCTTTTTTCTTTTTAGCAATATGCTTGACTTCCTTGCAAATAATTAACCCTTTCAGTCGGAATTATGAAATATTGGACCAAAAATGTTGATATTTGGTACACAGTGTACTATGGTAAAAGGTATCTTATAGACAACATTTTGAGTTTGTAGGAGAAAAATTAAAAGAGGGGTCTTTTAATTTTTAAAAGAGAGCACGTCCAATATTCCGGACTTATATTTTTGAAATCAATATTTCATATACAAAAACGATAAAATACAGAACAAACTTCATTATAAAATGTTCTACAAACAATTATAAAACATAATATAAGCGTTTGAAACGATTCATTAAAGATTATATATTTCTAAAAAAATTAGGAAAAAAAAAACTCGCTTTTCAGATGAAAATCCATGGTTGGAAAAATGAGCTCTACTCTCAATCCTTATATGCCACTGTTGTCAGTCCCAAAACGAAAAACAATATCACAGATTATAATAAGTAGAATGTAAAGAGTCAACTACGAAAAAAAAATAATCAAGTAATTAAATCAATTATTAAATGATTAGCAGCTGTTTAAAGTGTATGTCCGGTATATCGGACACCAGGCCTAAAAGGGTTAATGATATGGTACACTACTAAACCAAAAAATAATGAATCATTATAGATTTTAGACATTTTTCCCACTACATAAAAAATAAAAAAACAACTTTGGTCTAAAATTTTTGTAAGTTGGATGAATAAGCAAACATTCTTATCTTACTTTCAAAACGATACTTGATCTCGAAGGTAAATGGAGAGTAATTAATGAATTGACAAGAAAAATACTATCTGGAGTTACTATTAAAAAACTGTGTCAGAAATTCTTTTCAGCAATATCGTTACCTCAGAGCAATAGTAAGACATCTAATCCCAGAAGCAGGTGTAAGATATCCTACTCTTGCCCTGAGGCGACGATACGAAACTTAGAAAATAATATGAACGAAATAAAGAACGAAAAATAAAAAAAAATAATAAATAAAAATTAATTTGAATTTTAACATTTGGAATTCAAATTATGTTTTTCGCAATCAAGAGTGTGTGTTTGTGTGTTTGGGGGGAGGTATGTTTGTTTGTGTGTGTGGGGGGGTATGTGTCTGTGTGTAGGAATGTGTGTTTGTGTGTGTGATAGGGCATGAGTGTTTGGGTAATTGTGTGTATATGTGTAGGTAGATGTGTTTGTGTATGTGTAGATGTCTGTATGTATGCGTGTGTGCGTATGTGTTTGTATGGGTGTGGATCTATGTGTGTGTAGGTGCGTGTTTGTGTGTGGGGGGGGACGGTATGTGTATGTGTGTAGGCATGTGTGTTTGTGCCTGTGTGTGTAGTTGTGTGTGTGTGCATGTGTAGATGTCTGTATGTATGCGTGTGTGCGTATGTGTTTGTGTGTGTGTATGTGTGTGTGTGTGTAGGCGTGTGTGTGTATGCGTGTGTGTGTGTAGGCGTGTGTGTGTATGCGTGTGTGTGTAGGATATGGACGCAACCTGTAGACGGTTTTCGCAAGAGGAGCAGCATCGTGAGGTCGGTCGACGCGTCGGTGGTGCTGGCAGAGGGTGCTGGCGGGAAAATAAAATCATAGAAATTCAAAACAGTCAAATGAAAACAATAAGCAATCGTGATTGCTCAAAAAAAAAAAGATCGTAAAAATTCTAAAAAATTGTCAAATCAACTAGTTAAATTTCAGTTGCTTTAAAAAAGATGCAGAAAAAGAAGGGGTCTCGACATATTGCTACATTTTTGAAACTCCAGTAATGTCATTAATTGTCGAATGAAGAAAATATTATCCTTTTGCATCAATTTGAACGTTAGAACAGGGATGCCCACCTCCTGAGAGCAAAGTACGAGCCCCTCCCAAAAAATGAAAAAAATACCCCTCAAAACAATACCCCTAAAAATTTTAATGTCGCAGTCTGCACCATGACCCCCCCCCCCCCCCCCGCACCCGTTAGAATACATTTGACAGCACAAAACAAAAGTATTCTGTAATAAAATTCTTAACGTACTGATTGCTTATACATTACACAAATGTTTAATATTTTTAGATTTTCGTTTTGGGATGTTATTGCTACCCTACTTAGCCAAGATTTTTGAAAAAGACTTCATTAGACTGAAAACGTTGCAAGTTAAAATATACAATTGGCAGAGCATTTTTGAGCTTTATGTGCAAACGCATGAATATATGTGCAGTTGAACAAAGACGATTTAAAATATGATTATCATGTGCAAAAAAGGAATTTTAAGAAGTGTTTTTGCAAGAAAATGAACCCCCCCCCCCCTCTCCCAAAAAATCTTCAAATTATCACAGCACCGTTAGGTACTTCAGGAAAAGGCTTTAGCTCGTATATAAAGGGTGTTTTTTAGAGGTATAGAACTTTAAGTTGGCAACACTGTTTGATATGTATGCCATTTTGATAGATGTCACTTGTTTTCTGTTCAGTTTGGTTTGCCATTTCATCATGAAAAGACAACAAGGCGGTGCAACATGCCACACAGCGCGTGTCACAATTGATTTATTGAAAGAGAAGTTCGGTAAACGAACAATTTCGCGTAATGGATCCTTGAATTGGCCTTCAAGATCATGCGATTTAACACCGCTGGACTACTTTTTGTGGGGCTATGTGGAGTCTCTGGTCTGCACCGATAAGCCACAGACGGTTGACGCTTTGGAAGAGAACACTCGCCACTTTATTACTGACATACGGCCTCTATTGCTGAAAAAAATGAGAAAATTGGACTTTCTAATTGCACTTTCTCCGAGCCAGCCGAGGTGGCCATATGCCAGAAAGCATATTTAAATAAAAATGGCAAAGAATCATCTTTCGAATAAAGCAACATTCATGGCAATTAACAACATTTAACTGTGTTTTATTTGAACCTAAAGTTCTCTACCTCTAAAAAAATACCCCTTATGTTTAAAGATTTTGGATAAATAATGAAGTACTGTTTTAGAGTAATTGGGCAAAGGGACTAAAATCAGATACTTTATGACAGATAGATTTATGTCAAAAATATGTTAGACACTGCTTTACTTGCTGATAAGACTTTATTGAAGTGAATTTTCATTGACTTTAAAGCGACAAAGTACGACTACGCGATTTGAATAAACTATCATCAATATACCTTTTCCTCAGCTTAACCCTTTTAGACCTGGTGTCCGGTATACCGGACATACACTTTAAACAGCTGCTAGTCATTTAATAATTGATTTAATTAGTTGATTTGTTTTGTAGTTGACTCTTTACATTCTGCTTATTATAATCTGTGAAATAATTTTTCGTTTTGGGATTGACAACACAGACATATAAGGATTGTTTTGGGATTGACAACACTGACATATAAGGATTGAGAGATAGAGAGTGGCTCATTTTTCCCAACAATGGATTTTCATCTGAAAAGCGAGGTTTTTTCCCTGATTTTTTTAAAAAATAAATAATCTTTAATTAATCATTTCAAATGCTTATATTATGTTTTATAATTGTTTGTAGAACATTTTATAATGAAGTTTGTTCGGTATTTTATCGTTTTTGTATATGAAATATTGATTTCAAAAATTGTAGTCCGGAATATTGGACGTGCCATAACTCTTTTAATTTTTCTCCTACAAACTCAAAATGTTGTCTATAAGATACCCTTTACCATAGTACACTGTGTACCAAATATCAAAATTTTTGGTCCAATATTTCATAATTCGACTGAAGGCGTTAACCTTTTCAGTCATTAATAAATGTTCAAACGCAATAAAAATGAATTTGCATTTATCACACGCAAAAAGCAGCAGCCCGTTAATTTCGCACTGTCGGCTAACACGGAAAGCAGTCTCCAGTCCTTGTAACTTCAGAAGCAGTTCTCAAATTTAAGACAACACACGCTTTTAAAGACTGCTTGCTGAAAGTGAATGGGGAAGGGGGTGTTTACAGCATATTATGTTCGAGCGGGGAGCTGGCAGGGGGAAGTTGAAAGATCGATCGTTAATTGCATTAAACTTCCGCCCTTGATTTTGTTGCACTTTTCGAAATTGCAAGCGTCCCGTCATGGCGCGCATGCTCTAACTTAATGAGGCGTCAATTAAAGACTCTCTTGTATCTGTCGCTCTTTTGGGACAGTTCTCAGTTTATCCCCTATAGTTCTCTGCCCCCTTTTATTTGGGAACATAGTAATTTTATGTGGTTTATGGAGTGCACTTTCCTCGGTTGAATGTTTCTGTTTGAGAGCGAAATTTCTTGACATTAATTAGCACTTTATGGCTTCGAATTTTGCTTCCAGTGAGGCGGGCGAGGGCTAAGAATTTTTGGAAAGTGCTCGCTCATTTGCATGTGTTGAACCGCGGCAGCCCTGTTAGCACAAAACGCTGCATTTGTTTCATAATTCACTTATACTTTCAAAACAATCAGAATATTGCTTTTGAGTTATTTCTTCACTGGCTTTATTATTTCGGCGTTGCTTCTCCAAATTTGGTTTGTGCGGTAAATTTTATTTTTCACTTTTTCCATGGCCGGCCGCCTTGTCTAGTGGGTAGAGAAGTCTGATTGTGATGGGGAGATCCGGGGTTCCATTCCCGGCTCGGGCATGGATGTACTTTCTCTCTCCTCTGTCCTTGTTCTTCATTTATGAGAATGTGTTGTTGTGCTGTGAATGGTTGCCTACCCTATAAACGGGTCCAGCCTGTGTGTACTGTGGAAGTCGGACTTCACACCAAATTGAGGTACAGTTGGAAAAGTGAAGCAGCAAACCACTAATTGCCAGTCTAGCTGGCGCAAGATAACAACAACAACTTTTTCATAGACTCAGAAAAATTGTTGCATCGCTGATTGTCCCGTGATCCTACTACGCGGATATAGATTCTCTAACCCGAAAAACTCAAACTCTACAACGTGTTTGCAAAAAAAAAAAATTGCGTTACAACCCGCTCTAAGCACGCCTTTTGAAATTAAATGTAAGGAAATGCTGTGAAAACAAATAGTAATTCCAACCAGAAGAATATACACTAATGCAATAAAGAGAGAAAATAAATAAGTAGAAATCTCAAGGTTATGAAAATACATGTTTCTGGACGCATAAATTACTTGCTCTCTTGTCCCCGTCTGATAAGAATGAGGTCTTAAAGTCTGAATTTTGAAATTAAATGCAAGGAAATGCTGTGAAAACAAATAGTAATTCCAACCAGAAGAACATACACTAGTGCGATAAATAGAAAAAATAAATAAGTAGAAATCGCAAGGTTATGAAAATACGTGTTTCTGGACGCATAAATTACTTGCTCTTTTGTCCCCGTCTGATAAGAATGAGGTCTTAAAGTCTGAATTTTGAAATTAAATGCAAGGAAATGCTGTGAAAACAAATAGTAATTCCAACCAGAAGAACATACACTAGTGCAATAAAGAGAAAAAATAAATAAGTAGAAATCGCAAGGTTATGAAAATACGTGTTTCTGGACGCATAAATTACTTGCTCTTTTGTCCCCGTCTGATAAGAATGAGGTCTTAAAGTCTGAATTTTGAAATTAAATGCAAGGAAATGCTGTGAAAACAAATAGTAATTCCAACCAGAAGAACATACACTAGTGCAATAAAGAGAAAAAATAAATAAGTAGAAATCGCAAGGTTATGAAAATACATGTTTCTGGACGCATAAATTACTTGCTCTCTTGTCCCCGTCTGATAAGAATGAGGTCCTAAAGTCTGAATTTTCAAATTAAATGCAAGGAAATGCTGTGAAAACAAATAGTAATTCCAACCAGAAGAACATACACTAGTGCAATAAAGAGAAAAAATAAATAAGTAGAAATCGCAAGGTTATGAAAATACATGTTTCTGGACGCATAAATTACTTGCTCTCGTGTCCCCGTCTGATAAAAATGAGGTCTTAAAGTCTGAAGAAATGTTATGAAAACTAGCCAAATTTAGCGAGTTTCGATGATATGAATAATGAAAAACATCTTCACGCGCTTTGCAGATGGGCGCCCAACTACATACAGTAGGGAAAATTGCGTGATGTCTTCAGTTTCTTGACAAGTCTTCAAGCTTGGCGTTTTCCTTAAAATCTCGGTCTCCTTTAAAACTTTATTTCTCTGTTACAGGAGCACGAGGGCAAAGAATTTTTACGTCTAAAAATGTCTCAATATACTTTTTCGATAGTTACCTATTTAAACTTTTTTTTTCAATATTACACTATTGTAGTGGACTCCTAGTAAGATTATTTTAAACACTCTGGACATGGGCTGCTTGTGCTATATAACTATAAGTGTAAATGATAGCTATTAATGAGAAAATATACACTTCATTTTATACTATTTGCTGACAGATAAAAAAATTTTGTTAAGTTATTAAATGCATCAATTTTTTGTTGCCTTGCGGTCCATATTTTTGGTTTTCAATCTTTTAAGTATTTTAATAGCTATTAAAAACTCAAAACCACAAATTTTTCAGGCAATCTTTTAGAAATTCTGAAGATGTGGCTTTAAATCTACACAAAGCTTAGATAAATTATTTAAACATTTTTAAAACTACAAGTTTATTCCAAATTTCGCCGACAGGATCAAATTTTTTCCCCTTTTAAGATACCTAAAGATATAATTGAAACTGCAAAACGGGGGGGGGGGGGGGGAGGGATTTCTAGTCGGTGAACTGGAGGGACTCCAAAAAACATGGAAGGTTAAAAAATGTTCTATTTCATTGATTATTTCATGTTCTGGATTGCCTCTAAACGACAACATGAATAATGTTTTTTTTTTTTTTTTTTTTTTTCAAAACATGCTGCGAATTTTAGGTATAAACATTAAAAGAACTTTCATTGCTGTCATCTATTGTTGCGTTTATTTTGCTGAAAGGTCAACTTTAATATTTCAGGTACACAAGTTTACCATGGAAAACCTAATTAATGTAATTAAAATGCTTTTTTCTTTATTAAAAAAAAGGAAAAAAAAACAACTTTGGATTTTCCTAAACTTTATATTTTGTTCTAAGCATATTTTTAGTCAATGGATTTGCTTAAAAAAAAATATTCTTCAATTTGTTTCACATATATGTCTATATGTTTTAACTATTATTTATTAACACTCTTGTCGAAATATTCCATGGTTGCATGAGCTCTTGATTTTTATCTTTATGATGGTAATTATTTGTAAATCAGGATGTAGAATGGAAACGGTAAATGATTATCGCGTAATTTTTTCTGACCTCCAACTAACCTTTCTTCTTGCTATGCTCTGATGAACTCCACTTCCTTTTCTGTAGGAATTAGAAAGCAAAAATCAAGGTTGAGTGGCAATATAAAATCTCAAGTATCGACTTAATATCTCAACACCACTGATGCTTTTAGCCTCATAAAATGTTTCTCGAACAATTTATTAATTTTTATGCGTCTTTTATTTATTGAGAATAAAATATATATATATATATATATATATATATATATATATTCTAAGTAACATCTATACAATATAAAGGTATGCATAAAACGAGCAGTGCACAATTGATTCTAATTAATGTGAGTAAAATAACTTATTTATCATATTTTTGCTCTCCTTAAATTTAAATTATCCTACATTTTCAGCAAGAGTTAAACAAAAGTAACACGAACCTTTTGCCAATTTGTTTTAAACTAGAAGAGTAAAATAAAATGTCTAGAAATGACGACTTGTTTGAAATATTGTTTTTGAAAAATTGAACCGTATTGAAAGAAGGATGTTTTTCTACGGTTTCAAAAATGATATCATGTCACAAAATGTATTTAAATCATAATTTCTTTTTGTTTTACATAACTAAATAAAAGTATAGGTAAAACTCTTAGTTATGTTTTGTTCGAGTAAATTTACATCATCAAATTTTACAAAACTAAAAAACATTTTAAAAATGACTGCCCTTGTAAAACAAAATTTTTCTAAACAACCATAATTAGAAACCTCAGTTTTATATTTTAAAAAAGCGCTTTTTGATAAGGGAACAAGTACCAAAATTGTCTATATCTTCATTATAATTAAGTTTAGTGTAATACAATATATCTTAAAAATTTGTTATTTATCTCATCCATAAGTGTTGTGCTGTTGTGCGGCTAAATATTGTAGGGGGAGTGCCTGTAGTTTTTTGGGTGTGGGGAGGTGCATTGTCGGTCACGCGTCAGATCTGTAACTGGATGGTCCCGGGTTCGATGCCAGACTCCTCCGAATATCCTCCGTGTTCACTAATGGTAACTGTGGCACGTTAAATATGATCGTGATCAGAAAGTCCTCCAAGTTTCCATTACAAATAAATACCTCTGGGAGTTATGGGTCAGGGTTTGGTTAGCACTTGGTCTGGATCAAAAAACAGACTCTCTTCATAGCCCAATGCAACTGGTTAACACACGTGAAGTGATTTTTTCTAGTGAATTACCTCTGCTGGAAAAAAAAATTAGGATGACCTGTGGGGAGGAGGATCATAAAATTTAAATATCAGACTTTGTTTTGTTCTTTAATCTGTTTGCAGACAGTATAGCTTTTTTTTCATAGATCAGCAGAAAATGACGTCGGAAGCGGGATAACGTATGAAACGGGGAACACGTAAAATCAGTGTTTCATTGTCATCAGTTCATGTTCATCAGTGATTTCACCCGGTAGTCTGGTATCGCACAGCTTTATCTGGCCCAGACACCACATTCATAAATGTAGTTGCAGGCGTTCAAAAGTTAAGAATATGAGATAAAATGACTTTAGTACACACCCTATATACATATACACATTTACACATTTACTTATTTTATTTTTTTGAGCAATCACGATTGCTTATTGTTCTCATTTGACTGTTTTTGGCGTTACGCTGATTTAATTTTCCTGTCAGCACCCCTGCAACATCACCGTCGACCGGCCGCCTCACGATGCTGCTCCTCTTGCGAAAACCGTCTCCAGGTTGAGGTAATATCCTACACACTCACGCTCACATACACACACCTACAAACTCACACACCTACACACACACACAGCTACACATACACACATTCCTACACACACATACACACACTCATGCCTGCACACAGACACAAACACACATGCCTACATACACACACACGAACGCCTGCACGCACAGCACTGCGTACACAACACGCACACACATGCATACATACACTGTTATAACCAGGGGTTCCAGACGAGTGAAAATATTCCCTCTAAGGTGAAAGCATAGTGCCTGAAGGAGCAATGCAGGCCAGAAAATAGAGCAGAGGAGCCAAAACAGCATGCAATCGCAGAAAGACTCATTGCGCATGCGCTTTTTGCCTTAGACATAGATTCAACCACCTCAATATGGCGGACAAATAATGATTGCGTTTGTGTGTCTCTCACATTGAATGAAGTACACTATTGGATTAAAACGCAACTTTTCTAGGATTAATTATCCGAAATTACAAGTAAGTACAGCTTTTGATCACTTTGTAGCTTTTAGGGATTTCAAACATAGTTAAGTGTTTAAAAGTGCATTTATTGCTTTTTAGTAACCGTTAGTCTTCTAGTTCTCGTTTACCGTTACTATTGTGAAATTTCCATCATTCAAAACGCTACTAAAAATATCTGTCATTACTTTCTTGAATACTCGATAAGCAGCTTTTATTAATCACCAAAAGAACCTTAATAAAAATGTTTCTTGTGCTTCGTAATTATAACAGAAAGCTAGCGAGAAAAAAAAAACTCTCTCAGTCTAACTGTTTTTTTTTTTTTGCTTTCTCATTCAAGTGTTAGAATCATTTCCTGTTAGCGGTTGATGCTCGATAGCGTTAGAAATTCCTTTTGGTTTTTTATTTAACTGGTTGAAAAACTTTATGTGCATTTTATTTTGTTACTCTTGATTAACGTTTATGAAACGATTTTGTTCTTCCGTAATTGTAATATCCCTGAATATTTTTGGCTCATCATGTAAATAATACATAAGTACAGCTATGCTTCATTTTCGGAATACGTCATGTTTTAGTAAATGTATACTTTCTCACATGTTTTAAATAATTACTCGTTTTTAAATTATAACGTATTTGTAACAGATCTTTGATACCAAGTGGAGGGGTAGATATTTATTGTTTTATTAATTTTTAACATTACTTTTTGTTAAAAAAAACCATCAGAACCCTGAATTTTTTCACATGTTTTTTAACGGCCCCATTCATATTATTTATTTTATGAATTTTTAAGAAAACGATAAAGATTTCACCGGTCCGCAAAGTTTTTCATTTGCTTTTACCGCTCCCGTGGGTCAAAAGAGGTTGAGAAACACTGAGTTAGAGCACGATCAGATGAATTAAAGCTATGAGCACTTCTTAACTATGTTGAAAGCTCTGAAATATGATCAAATGCTGTAATTACATGTTTTAATCATTCCCAATACCGAGTTCAATGTGAAAATGTCCAAAACGTAGAATATCATAAATCAAAACAAAACTTAAAAAAAGAAAAAAAAATACACAACTGTATTCAAAAACCCACACAATACGGGGGAGGGGGGAGGAGGATCTATAGTAAGGGTGCCATTTCTCTCTCCGAAGGTTCCTTTTTTTCACTCCGGCTGTCTAGTTTTTAAAAGGTGCCTGTTTTTCACCCTATTTAGAGGTGCGATTTCGGCTCCGTATTGGGTGCGCTGGTGAACAAGCGTTTCCTCCCCTGAAAGGTGCCGAATGCATCCTGTAGTTTTAACAGTGTACACTCACACACACACGCACCCACACACATGAGCCTACACAAACACACACACATGCGCCTACACAAAAACACACGTGCATACACACACACACACGCTCGTGATTGAGAAAAACATAATTTGAATTTAAGGTGCCAAAAATTCAAATTCATGTATATTTTTTTTCTTTTTTTTTCACCTACAGAAAATATACGGTCTCATAATGCTATTTATTTATGCTAGGTCAGTTCCAACGTGATTCAGAAGTTACAACTCTGTAAAACCTCCAACTCGTCTATCATGCTTTTGATGGGATTGATCAAATACCCCCATTCTTGTAATCCGCGGGAGATCAATGGAGTTGCTGCCGCTTTTCAAAAAATAACAAAGGGGCCTTCTGGCACTCGGCAAGTCTGAAATAAAAGTTGGCCGGAGGGGCTTCTCGGGGGATTGCGGAAGAATGAAATGGATTCTATTCTTCCTGTTAGGAGGGTGTGTGTAGTCCCCGTTTCGACTTTTCCATTCCGAAAATGCTGAAGTGGGTGTTTTGGTGAGTTGAAGAAAGGGAATTGAAAATGAGGGGAAAGAAGCTCTTGTTAGGTCCATTTCCTCTTAATTGAGCGCCGTTTTAAGTTTCAAATTTTCTGTTGTCTGAAATTCTTTACCCTTTAAAGTTTTTCTTCACAAATTGGCTTGCGATATATTTTTATTTCTTGATAATTATCATTTTTTAATTTATTATTATTATTTTTAACGGTTAATTTTTCTTGTTGTGGAGGGGATATTTCTATGTTTATTCTACTTATACACTTCAAATTACGAATGCTTTTTCTTTCAAATTACATTTTTTTTTGTTATGGTATAATGGATGCTAAAAACACTCCTATGTGAAAATTCAATCTAGTATTAAAACGAAAATAGGCGCAAAATATTGAAAATACATTGCAGAGGGAAGCTGACTGGTTTTGCTCCATTGCAAGGGCGGATTAATGGGAGGGTCAAAGGGTCGGCTGACCCCCCTGTGACAAAATTTTCCAGTGAATATTATTAAACTATTATTTCTTGCCTCGCATTCAATTTTCGAGTTGAGCCGAACCATTGCTTCGGTCACTCGTCTGGTCTGCTAATTCTATATTAGCTACCAGTTTGTTTCGCACTCTTGGCTTCCTTAAGAGGTTTTCCATCTCCAGCTCAGTCACTTTCCTATGCCGGGCTGATGAGTGCTAATGAGCACGAAACTGCAGTCCTCGGCTGGAAATGACTGAGCTGGCGGTGTATTTCACGTATTTCTGCTTTAGCCCTGGCTAATGGGCAGTAATTTACTGAATATTATTTTTTGTCTGAAAAAATAAAACATAAAATCAATGTTTTTTTTTTTTTTTAATTTTATTTTTCTTGGTTCTGAAAGGTATTTCCTCTTCAGCGTATCACGATTCAAAGGATTGCCTGAGTTCATTTACGTTGCTATTGCTATTTTGAGTTTTTATTTCATTGTCAGAAGAAGAATCATGTTTTTATAGCTGTAATCTCATATATTGAGAGCTTACGTTAACGTGACCAGTCTGTCTGCCTTAAGAACTGTATGACTTAAGATAAAAATTTGAAGGAATATGATTCATGGCTAAGTTTGAGCCATTGAAAAATGTATATAGAGAGGGGGCGTAAATTGAAAGAGTTCTGGTCAATTCGGGGAGAAGGAGGGGGGGGGGTATAGGGCTAAATTGCATATGAGGGGTGAGCCACCACCCTCGGGCACCCCTGCTTATCTGATACTTTTTCGCGCTGGCCATTGAAACTTGACCCCTTAACACTTTCAGGGGCGGTGGTTCGCTGTGAAACCACTAATTAATGAATTTTTTTCTCTCTTTTTTCCGAATTTTTTGAATCAAAATTGCTTGAGTCCTCTTCTTTTAAGTTCAATGAAAAACATTAGATGGCAGAATAACAAAAAAAAAAAAAAAAAATCGTAGGCTCGATTTCTTGTTCAAATCATCAAATTTTTAATTTTTCATTTACCCCAAAAATTGGAATTTTTTTCAGATTTTAAAATTTTTAATTAGCGCTGAAAGAGTGAATAATTTTTCTTCTTTTTTCCTGAGGTAGTCAATCACATTGTTCGAAAAGATTCAAATTCATTTTTACATGAATAAACATGTTTTTGTCCTTCCCCAGGTTGGGGGTGTGAATAAATGGGGACACCACCCCAAGTGAAAAAAATTCTGAAAATTTTTTTTTAATCTGAAAAATCGATGTCTAGGTGATCAAATAAACCCATTTGTGGTGTTTTTTCTTAAGATTTCTCAAAAATTAATGACGCGCCCCTGAAAGGGTTAACAAACATTTCTGGATCCGCCCTTGCTCCATTGCTATTCCTCCTACGGGTTATTTTCGTCATCAGTAAGCACAACTAATCGAGAGTCATATTCTTCCTTAATATGAGCGTTATGCAAATCATGGAATTCCAAGACTATCTGAGGATTTTTCATAAATTGGAAGGGAGAAAGAAATATTTGAAAAAGTAATAACAGTGCCCGAATATAAACAATAAATGATTTGCATTTTCTCTGTCTGACTCTCTGTGCCTTTTTCACATCCAGAAACCGAGCAAGTTGATTTTATTACTTGTGACTTTTGGAATTATGCTTAGTTGAAGAAAAAGAAAATAAATGTTAAAAATTTAAATAGTTGATTTTAATCACAAACCGAAGCCAAGGTCACAGCAAAGGGGAATTAATAAGCATTCTTGATTGCTCAAAGAAAGAGAGAGAGAGAGAGAGAGAGTAATCATCTTGTGCCTATTTTCTATAACATTGCTGCAATAGATATAAAACTTATTTTTTTAAATATGCTCACTAAAAACGAACTGAAATCCAAATTTCTATTACTGAGTTTTGAGGGGAATTGGTGCTCTGTATGCGCGTAATGTTAACTTGCTAAATTTTATGTAAATGTTTCTAAAATATTTTAATGATAGAAACTTACAATTCTCTCAGTGTTTTCACAAGTTATCTAAGAGTCTACTGAAGGGAAAGTTTAAAGCAATTATTTTTATTTCTTAATTTATTAAAGTTTAACCAATAGACACTTTTTAATGTTAAAAAAAAGGTTTTGACTTTTAAAACAGCTGTTTAGGAAAAAGAGTGAGTCCTAAAGCGAGAGAGAAAATTCCACTTCAGTTTTATCGTGAACAAATAAAAAAAATGTGTTAAACATTTCAACGTAATATGCAAAGTAGGTTTCTAGAAAAAATAACATGAGTTTTTAAAATTGACTTTCTGAGAAAACCGAGTTTGAAAATAAAATTGTACATACATTTTAATACAAGTCCCCATTAGCCATTAATATTTTAATTGAATTACTTTCAATTTGCATAGAAACAAAAATTTGTTGTTGCTTAAAAGCACTTGATATGTTTTTTAAGCAATCACGATCGCTAATTGTTATTACTTGACTGTTTTTGGCGTGCTATGATTTTATTTCCCCCCCGCCTCCCTCTGCAGCATCACCGTCGACCGGCTCCTCACGATGCTGCTCCTCTAGCGAAAACAGTCTCCAGGTTGCGTCCATATCCTACACGCATACATACACACACGCATGCCTACACAGACACACACACATACACACGTACCCACACACACATACACAAATATACACACACACATACCCACACTTATGCCTGCACACAGACACAAACATACACCTACACACATACCCACACACTCACACGCACGCCTGCACACAGACACAAACACACACACCTACACTCACACACACATACACACATACCCATACACACATACACATATATACACACACACGTACCTACATACACACACTCATGCCTGCACACACGCAAAAAAAAACTCGTGATTGCGAAAAATATTATTTGAATTCAAAATGTCAAAATTCGAATTATTTATTTATTTTTTTTAATATAGAGAAACTGAATTTTTTTTTTTTTTAAATAGGTTTAGAGTGCCAACTCCCTTAATATGATTGCTGAAAACAAAATGAAATTAAAATTTTTACTGCCGAGCTTTAACTTCTGAAATGTTGACCCAACCCCCAAGGAAACAGATACTTCGTCTGAGTCATACTAAAAGAGGGGACAGTTGTGAAGAGAGGGAGGCATAAGAATGACTCGATTTCAACACTCAGTGGCTATCGATCTTCCCAGTGGCTGCGGAAGCTTGAACAGCTGAGACTTCTCAATTGAGTCTGTGCTCCTCTTAAGTGTCTACCTCTAAAACAATCCGAGAATTAAAGTGAGAAAATCCGTTTCGTTTAAAGAATGGAGAACTGGAAGGGAATTTAAATCTCAGTTTCAATTTATTTCAGCTCTAATTAAATATCAGTTTCTGTTTAGTTTGGAGCCGAATTTGCATGCAGCTAAACCACGACTTCATCTATTGTTCGAAATGTCAAATGCACAGTATGCAATATGAGAAAAGTACAGTCTTGCCTCCATATATCGAACTTCCAGATATCGAAATTTTCTATATATCGAAATCCCAGCAAATTTCAATGTTCATTACGTAGAAAAATTGTTTCTATATATCAAAAAAATCTCTATATATGAAATTTTTTTTCGAGACATTCGTAGATTTTTTTTCCACTTTAGACTGTTTGTCTCATGAAAAATGAAGGTTAGGGCAGAAAATTATGTTTACATAAGGTTAATAAGAAACTCATAAGAAATCTGGGTTTGAGGGGTGTGTAGATAGGTCGTTGTTCCGTTCTGGAGTTCTTAAATTCCCTCAAGTTTATGGCAAATCTTAGCTGTAACCAGTAACACCGTAAAATCAGTTTCAAGTTATCCTTTTTGTCTGTTGATTATCATTTCTAGTCTTATTAGCTTCAGTAAAAATCATTAAAGCTAAGTAGATTTGATTTTTTACTTTTCTCCCAATTACATTGTAAAAACGAAAATCCCCTCATGTTGCGAATCAAGTTGAACTGCCGAAGAATGAAGATGCATGAAGGCACAAAAATGTAATTTCTGTTAATTTTTCAGTTATTAACTTTCGTTTAATCCGATGCTCGTATAAATTAGAAATTGGGTTTCATGCACAAAAATTAGCTTTAATTTTAATGTTTTAGGAGATTTTTATGATAAAATAAGATCGTTTTTATGTATCGAAGTTTCTATACATTGAATTTTTTTCCGGCAGTTTTCTACTTCGATATATGGAGGTCCGACTGTATATAATTGATTCTGAAATGGATTCAAAATTTTTGCAATGCACAGAGTAATGCTTATGTGGTAAGAATATTTGTTTATCTCAGAATTTGTGCAACATCCTAAAAGTACGAGCACTGCACTTAAAGGAACTATATCGCTCGTTTGGAAGAAGAGTGCCACAATACAAAATTATTAATTTTCTTTTTTTTCTCGCTTAAAGGGCTTCAAATGACGTTATCTTCTTCGGAAAGTATTAGCCGATTTTTTTGTTCAAATATTAACCACTGGAGAGTACAGCATTTTTTTCTCTTACAGCAAATCTCCTGAAGAATTAAACTTCAGACGCTTCTCCTGTAAAATTTCATTTCTTCGTATTGTGGCACTCTTCTTTCAAATGAGCGAAGTGAAGAAGAAAGGGGGGGGGGGACATGTGATTAGTTTTTTGAGCAATCACGATTGCTTATTGTTCTCACTTGACTGTCCTTGGCGTTTGGTTCCTTTTTCAGCTTAGACCAGGGCCTCTGCAGCACCACCGCCCACCGGCCTCTGGTCCTGAGCACTGTCCCCCGGCATTCGCTGCTCCTGGTCGGTGGTGTCCATGTCCTACACACATGCACGCTCATACACATGCACGCTCATACACATGCACACTCACACACATACAAACTCACTCACACTCCTACGTGCATACACACAGGTCTACTCTCACACAAAGGCATACACATGCACGCACGCGCGCCTACACACACCACTATACACACGTAACCGCCCAGGAGGAGGGGTAGGTTTGGGGGGACAGGAGCCGTTTCTAGAAACAATAGCTCTAATGAGTAGGGTCGTGTCGCAACTTCTGATTGCGAAAAACATAATTCGAACTCAAAATTTCAGAATTCAAATTAATATTTTAATTTTTCTTTCTTTGTATTTATTCATTTTACAATATTTTTATCAACGTCTCAGAGTCTTTAAATAAGAGTCTTTCCATGTTTTATAACTTTTCTTGAGATTTTTCAGTTAAATAGTTCTTTACTTTCGGGTATTTATAAGAAGTCTTCAATTTCTCACATTTGTCCCTAAAATGGGACATATGCGAACATGACAGGGACACATAACAATAAGTTTGAATAACAAGACAATGGTCACATTTAAGGAAAAACTGTTTTACATAAAACAAAGTATACAGATACGAACTGCGCTGAAAAGTTATTAGTAGTAAGTATTATGTGAATTAAATTGTACGGCAATGTAAAGTGTCAATAGAAAACTATTTTTCTCAAGCATTTACTCACTTCACAATAAAATTTCAAAGTTTAGAAAACATATTCTTATTTGCAGTTAACCGAAAAGTAGTTTTTAAAATCTTAGCTCAAATTTTATACTTCACTCTGTGGACAGTTCAAAAACTTTAAATGCTACACAGTATAAAGAATAATTTAACATATTAAGCTTGTTTTTATGCCATGCAATTTTTAATTTTCATAGAGTATAATAACGTAATTAAAAAATGCTCTTAAGCGGAGTTTTTTTAATTAAATTTAAGTCTTTTTTTGTAACTACAATATAACACAAAATTGTTAATCAGCTATTTAATTTAAAAGATATTTCAAAATTAATCAGCAATAAAATACAGATATTAGAAAAAAAATAATTTCAAATGCTTACATAGTTTGTAACATCGCATTAAGCAAGCTTAAGTAACGTCATGAAAAAGTTAGCGACAAATATCTAATTAACGTAAATGTCGTAATATATTCCCATATGGATAACAAATGTAGCGTCAAAATTTAAATAACCTAATGAATACCTGTAGTTGTCTTCCCTGCAGTATGCCAATGCACATTTTCTTATTCTTGGGTACTGTTATATTGTATTTTTGATTTTTTTACACGTTCTGCTTTTTACTTCCTTTTAAAAAAAATGAAGTATTGTATTCGCGAAAAAATTTTCGCTCAAAAATCGACCTTAATTTCCATTTTGCTCGCCCCGAATGAATATTGATTTTTTTTTCAACCCGACCACAAGTGGATATAGGCCTAAGAACGCATAGACACCCGAAGTATCCATTTTAATAATCCCCGAGTTAATTACAACGAGTTTTCTCGTGACGTCTGTATGTATGTGCGTATGTGTGTATGTGTGTATGCATCTCGCTCAAAAACGGTATATACTAGAAAGTTGCAATTTGGTACGCAGACTCCTAGTGGGGCCTAGTTGTGCACCTTCCCTTTTAGTTGCATTGAGATGTTCCTAAGGGGCTCTTTTACAAATAGGGGGGTTATAATAATAATACAGTAGAGAACCAATTATCCGGGAAGTTCGGGACCATCGCTATCCCGGATACCTGAATTTTCCGGTTTTCTGGATCTCTAAAAAACGCTATTGGCCGATTGTTTGTAAAACTTAAATTACTATAATAAATAGTTATGCATATTAAAATAAGAAGAAAACAGTTCAGAAATGCTTATAAATATCGAAATATTAAAAACTAAAGGTGAGAGAATAATTTAAACACCAAAAAACTTAAGTTATTCATAATACCTGAGACCCTCACATTCTGTTTGGGGAAGAAAAAAAAAATCCACCGCTTTTCGATGTTTTAAAACGAAAGAACATGAAGGGAAGGGCAAAAAATAAGTTTTCGAACCTAAATGTGCGATTTTTCTACTATGGTGTAAAAAAGAATTCGCTTTCATGATCGTGTTTTTTTCTTTTTAAAATTTTCTGTAAAGGTTTTGTGTTTGCGATTACGGTAGTTATTGATAATGTATGCTTTTGTAATTCGTTAATATCAACATAAATTTGATTTATGAGTTCTTGCAGCCTTAATAGTCTTTCGTTTAATAGATTTCTAAAATTCACGATCAGCTATCCGGAAAATTCGCGAATCTGATTTTCGGCGTTTCCCGCACTTTCGCGACGTCACTTACGCTAAACGCGTTTAATTCAATAAAATACTGCATTAGAATGCGACAATATTCATTTCCTTAGCTATCACTTAAAATAAAAGACGAAAATTTCAGACATACGAATGTAGTTTTTTATCAGGAAAATATTTCGGAAATTTTGATCCGTATAAAGGATAACCATTTGAAGTTGGTGTTTGCAAACATTTTTCCGAGTTATACGTGAGTAATATGGTGTTTATTAAGAAATCGCTTATATTCTTTTTGGTATTTCAAAAATAAAAGGGTTAATTTTTCAACAATTACCAAAAATGCTTATTTTTAAAAAATGGCGGGAAAATCGGGAAAAAGTTGCCGGTTTTCTGGTTTCCCGGTTTTTTGGTTCCCGGATAAAAGGTTCTGCACTGTACTTCTTGGGGTAAAATCAGTGCTAATTTCAATGCAAACTCAAGTGCTGTGATAATTTTGCAAAAACTTGGCAATAAATTGCTAAGCTTTTGGTCGCCAAGTTTTGTCGCCAACTTGGCGACAAATTTGGCGTTTTTTTAAATTTTTATTTTTATTTGGCCATATTTAGAGAGTTAGCAATTGAATCACATTAAAACTACCAATATTGGGAAAATTTATCTGTATAAAACGTTTTCTTTGCTTCGATTCGCAACAAACTTGGGGTGAAAACATTTAAAGTGTTTCTTTGCTTACTCTGATTCACTATTATCATTAGATTGGAGTAAAAGGAAGTCATGTAATGCGTACATCAGTTCGTTTTTATTGTAATTTCAAATTTTAAACGTCCCAACAAAGCCTTTAAACTTCTCCCAACATTTGAAAAAAAAAAAAAAAAATCTCAAGAATTACCGCGTTTTCTGAGTTGGAGAAGATCTAAAAATGCATAAAAATGTTCATTAAAGAACCATATTAAGAATCATAACTTCCAACGTATACACAAGAGCAAGTTCACTTCTATTTTTTTTAAGCAATCACGATTGCTTATTGTTCTCACTTGACTGTTTTGATGTCCTGTGATTTTATTCCCCTCCCCCCCCCCCCCCGCCACCCTCTGCAGCATTACCGTCGACCGACTCTTCACGATGCTGCTCCTATAGCGAAAGTCGTCTCCAGGTTGCATCCATAACCTACACACACGCGAATACATACACAACTACAATCACACGCACACGCACACATACACACATATTCACCTACACACATACGCATACACAAACACATACACACACGCATACATACAGACACCTACACATACACATACACACAATCAAATACACACAATCACATACACACAACTACCCACACATTCATGCCTGCACACAGACACAAACACACAATCACATACACACACACACACATACACACAACTACCCACACATTCATGCCTGCACAAAGACACAAACACACATGCCTACACACACATACACATACTCCGTCCGCACGCACACAAACACTCATACACACAACTACTCACACACTCATGCCTGCACACAGACACAAACACACACGCCTACACACACACATACCTCCTACACACAAACACACATACCCCACACACAAACACACGCCTACATACATACACACACACACTCGTGATTGCGAAAAACATAATTTGAATTCAAAATGACAAAATTCAAATTAATTTTTTTGTTTTGTTTTTAGAAAAATAAGTGATTTTATTAGTACGTACAAAAAAGCCATATGGTGTTCACATGACTTTTGATACATCGTTTAATTTTTTTTTTTTATTAATTCGTGTTTCCATCATCCTTTCTTTCTTTCTTTCTTTTTTTTTTTTTTTTTTTGTAATTTCACAGAAAATAATTTAGAACCCGCATAAATATAGATCTGACTTTACGTTTCGATATAAGTTCACAATCTATTCCATTAAAATTTGAAAAATATGGGCATTTTTTTCACGGTTGAAATCCTCCTCAAATGAAGTCTCTATTTGTAAATATTTATTCGCATATACCGTTCCTTGAACCAATATTTTTTTGACATTCGAAAACAACATTCAAAACTCCTTTCTTTGTATCCGTTGAACTTTATTTTGCGTGAAAAACGTGAACAAAGATGATATATTCCTTTTAAATTCAAAAGATCCAGCTGGGGATTTGGTTTATTCGATGGATTCAGAAGTTACATAAAAGTTCTTTTTCGTTAATCTCCTGTTATCGTCTGACGACAGATGCATAAGGCCGTGGTTCTCCAACCTACTTGAATAGATTCTTTTTCTTTCTTGCTTTTGACTCCAATATTTCATCTCAAAGAAGAAGAAAAACGGAACAAATTCAATATTTTCTGCCCCTTATCTCTTTACCGGACGCTGAGATTCTACCGGTTTTGACCAGAAACTACGACAGATTTCGAAGTGTTGCCAAAAGTAGGAATTAAACAATAAAAAAAAAATAAAGGTAAAAAGTCTGAAATTGAAAAAAATCCGACATGAAGTGAAAAGGAAGAAAGTGACAAGCACTGTCTGATACTATCCAAGTGTTTCCGTTTGCCATACTTTGCTTTTACACTCAAACAGATGAATGTTCGTGAGTAAAAGAAGGAAAATGTAAAGAATTTGATTCTGTTTCTTTGTGTCAGTTGAAAAGAAATGCCGCCGTTTGAGCTTAGTTGTGATCTTGGATAAGGAGAAATAGCAAGTTTGCAAAGTTTTGATTCGGTTCTGATAAAATACTTATTTTTACACCACATATATTTAGATTGCGCTGATAAAGAAGTATGAAAATAATAAAATGGAAAAAAAAGTTCTTTTATATATTCTTTTGTAAAGTCATATAAAGAAACCCAGCAAACTAGTAAAGAAAGTTCTATATGTAGTTGTCACAGAAACCTCTCAAAATATATCTGGCTGATTCTCCAAAATCCCAACAATATTATGTCCCAGAAGCCTAATAAAAAGATTGTTTGACCTAAAATTTTCTTTCTTTTAATTGTTAGAAATAACTTTTCCAATGTTATTCTATTTTTATTAAAACAATGACTCATTTATTTTTTTCTACAAAATATTTTAAATAACCAGAAAGTCACTCTTTCGGTGTGTCCAGATCCGTATTTCAAATCTATTTAAACTATTTAAAAACTGCGTATCAACATTCCATGAATTTAAGTCGTAGTACTAAATTACGTATACTTAAAGGTGTCAAATAACATTCGTTAAATAAATTTAACTATTTAAAGTATCAAGATAAATCATTTTAAAGTTTGTCATCTTCTTTTCATGTCATTCTCCTGTCCTGGGAATGAGTTCAATTATTACAGATAAAAAATAATTTTTAATTTGCTGCACTACAACGTTGTTTATTATCACCATTTTGTTAGATTCATGGAGTATTTTGTTAATATAATTTGTCTATTGTTCTTACAAAAGTTTTAAAGTTCAAAAATGGGTATGGAATATTTTTGCTGTCATTCTTCGGGACAATATTTTTGCTTTAAATAAAAGAAACAAAAATCTACTCATAGCTTGCAGTTGAATTAAGAGGTTAGAATATAAAAATAACATTCTTTACCTGAATTATAATCGTCAGATTACGTAGCATATAAATTGCAAGGACAATGTCCTTTGCTTGGTGCAAATAAATGCCGTTCTCTTGACGTAAAATGTCATGCTCCTGGCACAAAAAGGTCACTCTCCTAACATTATTTGGATGCCTCAGTTGACAAATCAATTAACTCCACTTGTAAAAAAAATCCTCATTTCTGCTTTAATAATGCTTAATCAGTGCTTAGAATGTGAATTTATGTTAAACTTTTGGTTCAGTACACTTCTGATCCTGCGATGGCAGAAAATGTAACACGAGGGCCGATTCACTCCTATGGATAACACTATCTTCTTCATCAATTTTCTCGACTTTTTGTTTTATGGAGTTAATCGATTTGGCAAGTGAAGCATCCATTTATGAACAATGGTATAACATTTAGTAGAATAGAATTTATTTCAAAAAAATTAGTTAGTAAATAAGATTACGATACAAAAAAAGAAAAAAAAGCTGAGTTTGGCAAACGATAAGTAAAAAATGTAGCAGTAGAAAAATTCTATTTATTTAATCTTTGTATTCTTTTATGAGCAATCACGATTGCTTATTGTTCTCATTTGACCGTTTTTGATGTTCCGTGCCTTTTTCAGCTTGGACGAGAAGCCTCTGCAGCACCACCGCCCACTGTCCTCTGCAGGCGGCGCGGCGCGGCCGCTCCGGTCCTGAGCTATCCGCTTCTCCTGGTCGGAGGCGTAAATGTCCTACACACACGCACGCTCACACACAACTATGCACACGTAACCACCCAGGAGGAGAGGCAGGCTTAGGGGGGACAGGAGCCTTTCTAGAAACAATTACTCCAATGAGTAGGGTCCTGTCTCAGTTCGTGATTGCGAAAAACATAATTTGAATTCAAAATTTCAGAATTCAAATTAATTTTTTTTCTTGTTTTCTTGTTCAGACGAATCTTTCAAAAAATATTTGTTGGTTATTCATTCATGTTACTTAAATAGGTAAATGAAGTTACGTTAAATTTCTGACTTGGTAAATTAGAGCACAAATTTCAAGAACTAGGTAAATACTTTTTCTAAATACTTTTCTAACAAACAACAGAAGTTAATGCGAAAATTGTTATTAGTTTGATGGTTTAGAGTTTTAGTATAGGAACTGAAAAAAAAATTTTTTTTTGTTAAAATATCTGTCCATTATTCAGACTGTACGGCATTCAAAGTGAATGATATGGAAAAACCTATATAAAAGGAATGGGGATCGAAGATATGTTCGTTATTTGGGAGGGTCCGTTAATGAAGGTTTTACACAGAGTTAGTTTTGTCATGCAATAACATATTTTTTGACTTAGGTTACAGTTATTTATTTATAACTATAACAACATTTTTGATAACCTTTCATGAAACTTACTGCTTGTCACTCTCTTGTTGTGTGAACCGTTGACCATAAAAGTTGAGCCATTGGTTGTTATGTTACTGCAGAGATTTTAGAATCACAGAAGTACATAATTTCTGAGAAAATTATACCGAAAGCTGGAACTTAAAAAAGGAAAAAGGTAAGAGTCTACGATCTGTAGATTATACACAGGAAGACATACATTAAAGACATTAAAGTGACATTTCTTTCTATTGTCTTCTTTCTTTCTTCTTGAAGTCACTTAAATATTTTTTTTTAATATGAAAAACATTTGCCAAATACAAGCAAAAGCAATTTATGTTCAACTGGCTTTTCATTATATATAAAAATACATACTAGTAGCTGCGTCCGTTTTGCTATTTAAAATATTACGAAAAGATACCTGCTAGATATTTTTTTGCTTGCTACTGTAATTATCTGTAGTCAAAAAGGCAAATTAAACTAAAAACCATGATTTTAATATCATTTTTTTTTTTTTGAAAAAAAAAATATGATTTTGTTTATTTTTGTAAATATGTGCATAATTTATGTTTTATTTAACATATATTCAAAAAAAAAAAAAAAAAAAAAAAACGACGTTTTGATTTTTACGTAAACTCATACAAGATAAACACTTTATAAAATTTATTTTCTTGCTTATCGAAAAAGGAAAGAAAAACTTCTGAACCAAGCGCATGAAGTAAAAGAGAGAGACAGAGAGAAAAAAAAGTTAGCGCCTTACTTCTTGGGTCTGACGTATCTTAAGGGGTCAAGAGCGGAAAAATCTAAAATATTCAGGTAGCAATGGCCGTCCGGAATGACTTGAACTACTGGTGTTTGTTGGAAATCCACTTACACCAGAAAAAAAGAGGCAGGAAGCTAAAACCTCAAGAAAGTGAAAGCTTGGTAAAAAAGAAGGGCTGTCAGTTACTAAGTAATCTGGCTTTGAGCCAAGGGCTGGTAGAATTTTACTTCCCTAAGAATGTGGCCTAAAATTTTAAAGAGGTGATAGATGTGGGTGCACATGATAAAATTGTAAGTAGAAATATGCTGTGGCCATGATGAAGTTGCGCATATCCACGCTTAACATGCTTCTATTTTGTACTTCCTTTTACAAAAAAGGAAGTATTGTATTCGTGAAAAAATTTTCACCCAAAAATCGACCTTAATTTCCATTTTACTCACCCCCGAATGAATACTGAGTTTTTTTTTCGACTCGACCACACGTGGATAAGTGCTTAAGAACGTATAGACACGCGTAACATCCATAATGTTGATTCCCGAGTTAATTACAACGAAATTTTCTCGTGTCGTCTGTATGTATGTATGTAAGTTTGTGCGTATGTGTGAATGTGCGTATGTGTGGATGTGCGTATGTGTGGATGTGCGTATGTGTGGATGTGCGTATGTGTGGATGTGCGTATGTGTGGATGTGCGTATGTGCGCATGCACGTATATGCGTATGTATGTCGCATAACTAAGGTAAGTCCTAGAAAGTTGAAATTTGGTACGTAGACTAATAGCGGGGTCTAGTTGTGCAACTCCCCTTTTGGTTGCATTCGGGTGTTTCTAAAGGGGTCTTTTGCCCCTTTTTGGGGGGAAATCATTGTCAATTTCGATGTAAACTCAAATGGTGTTATCATTTGGCGGACACTTGGCGATATATCGCCAGTCTTTTGGTCACCAAATTTTGTCGCCAACTTGGGGACAAATTTGGCAATTTTTTTTCTAAATTGTTTCAATTTGGCCACTGTTAGTGATATTTAGAGAGTAAACTATTGAATCACATTAAAATTGCCGGTAATGGGGAAATGACATTAAATTTTCGTAAAATTAAGTCATGTGATGCACACATCAGCTCGTTTTCCTTTTAATGAATGATACGGCATCAATTTGCTTTACATGGTAAAATTCAGAGTACGAATAAGGAAAATGACTTTTTCTTTCATTCCACCCAACTATTATTTTTTTCTATGCAATACTTGTGTTTTTTACATATTGTGTGCAATGATTAGCAGCATGTTAATTTTTGGTGGAGATGGATATGATTTAAGTGATTAACTTATGCGTTTATTGTACTCGCATTATATTATGTGTTAGAAAAAAATCTATTTAGTGTGTTTAATAGTTAGTCTTTGCATGTGTTGCTATCATACAGTAAATGTTTATCAAGTTTCTAAAAACCCCTTCTTTAGTGTAAGAAATAGAGCACTTTCAATGTTTCTCTCTATGAAGTATCATGTCTTTTTTTGGAAGTGGAACTCCGTGAAACTACAAAATACGTAAATGAAAAGATTATTATAAAAAAATAAGTCAGATTTTGATATTGAAATTTAGATTTTTAGTTGTGTTATGCTATATTAAAATATTTACTAGTTTCTTTCTGTATTGATTTAGGTATGACTAGAAGAAGCTTGCATTCCCCATGATCCAGCCAACTGCATCTTTTGCCTTCCAGAATACTTGAGTGTGTATCAAATGCTACAGTTTGTGTTGCGAGTCAGTTATTGAAGGAAAACTTTACAAAAGAACTGCAGTAGCGATTTCAATTGTTGCAATTTAAACAAAGTTATATTAGTTTCAGACAACCTTTTGTTACTTTGCAATTGATTCACTTCTATTTTTTACGGTTAAATCATTCAAAGGCCATCAAAAGTTATTCTTTTGACGTAAAATGTTCTATACCTTCTAAAATTACGCTTTAGTGGGAATGAATTTATAGCAAAAAAAAAAAAAAGAAGAAGAAGAAAATTACAAACAAAATTCGTTTCTTCTCGCTAGAAAATTCAAAATAGGTTTCATAGGTTTCATTTGATGAATCGTAAAAAATTACCTTGTGGTGATCTTAATTTGATGCAATTAGCCATTCTGTTATGATGACCATCTTCGAACTAAGCGGGGAAAAAAATCACACACACGCACACACACACATCAATACATTTACAAATTGATGGTAGATAGTAAATAAGTACAAATGTTTACGCATTTTATTAAAAATATAGATATTTATGCTATAGAGAGATCATCTAAGCTGTTAACAAATGCCCCATTATCTAGCTTAAAACTAACTTGCAAAAATAAAGAAATGTTACTTCAATAAAAATTGTAAACTATGCCATAAATTTTCCCTGATATTGGGTTTTAATAATATAATAGCTTGAAATAATTAAGGCTAACTTATTAGTTCGTTTAAAATGTGTTTTTACTTGAAAAGACTGATGAAATTATATGAAACCCTTGCTAAAACAAAGAAGACATCTTCATAAAAACAAAAAATGGCTCATTGCTCTAAAATATTTTATGGAACCGTAAAGTGGGGCTACTTGGATCCGAAATTTCATACTTTTTGCAAGTTTTACACTGAATGCTTTGTTAAACCCATAATGTGTACTGATAACCATGTTTTTACCACTTTTCAGACGTTCTGCTACCAAATAAAGCCTTTTTTTAAGCAACAATTTTCATCTTTATATATGTATATATATTTTTTCTATTTTTAAGAATTGATGTAGCCCCTTCGCTGGTGCTACTTGGTCCCACTCAGCAAATCCATTAGTAAAATTTTTAAAACAGGTAATGGTATCAAGAAAGACCAATGAGTTTGAAAAATAAACTCAAAAAGTGCATTCGAATGAGCAAATTTTTATAAAAACTGCAAATTATCTATATTAATTAATATCAAATCAACGTATACATAAAAACATATTTTTAGGCAAACATAATTTCTCAAATAGAAACATAATCTAATTACAACTAAAATTAATTGAAATGCCTATTATTTAAACATTAGAAAGAATGAAAACCCCTCAATTCGACGGCTTGGGTGGATATTTTTTCTCTGATCCTATTTAATGCCTGCTCCTCCTAGCTACTAAATACTACAGAATGCCCAGGCTTGTTCTGGGTACTATCTTTTGACTTCCTTTTTAGAGTTGATATACTAAAATCAAAATGGGTTGATGCCACTTTCTAAGACATTTCTTCGGAATTAGTTGAATCTAAACACAATTATAATTTTTTCCGCTTAATAATCCGCATAATTTTCTACTTTAAGGGATTCTCTTTTACTTTCGGACCCTTTATCCCCAGATGTGCAAACAGGTATAAATAGTAACTAACCTCTTTATTTTAAAAGATTTCAAATTTTACTTAACATAATTTAGCGATGAAATGTAGTTTGGGGCTATTTGAACGCTGGGTTCTTGCAGCCCCATTTTAAGGCAACCAGTGCGCTTTTACTAACTTATATTAGTTACTGTGTTAATTACGTAGCTATAACCTTAAAACCTTATTTTATTAAGAAATAGAATGCAAACATAAAACTATCTTGACCTTGATGATTTCAGATGTTTCCATGAACTTATATGTGAAAGTTTGCAGACACAAAGAACAACCGTTTAGACAACTTGCAATCATAACTTCAATCAGAAAACAGCGGGAATAGCACAAAATTTGTTTCATGCTCCCTAGTACTGCTACTTGTCATGGAGAATTTTTTTTAATTCTATGCATTGAATTATATAGGGCCAGGACAGATTTTAAACACTTTTTTTTCTCATGGGTTCAAGTAGCCCGTAGAAGTTCAAGAAGTTCTACTTTACGGTACTTTCACCAATTGAACATTTTAAAAGAGTTTTTGCTTCAAGTTGTCATAGTAAAACATTCCAGGATCACATAGGCTTTTCATTCCCTTACACTTTTGCCTTTTATCACATGGTCTATATTCATAATTACTATAAAAAAAAAGCATTATAAATAATAATGTCTCTTTTTCTCAATTTTAACTCGGATTAGTAGTTTATTTTCAAGCATATTTATTATGTGCAATCACTATTTTCAAAAATACTGAAATGCATTAAAAAAGTGCAATGAAGAGCAAATATTGGAGTTCAAAGAAGCCTGTTTTTGCTTCTGAAGCATTTTACAATGATGTATTTACCACACGAATTAATTTTTGAACAACAGATATTGCTTTCTTCTGAAAAATCTAAAGTTTGGCTATTTTCTATTACGTTTAAGCTCCGTTTTTATTTTCAGTGGAATGGTAAAATGAAACCCCTAACCGCTCGTTGAATTTCTTTGACACAGTAATTTCTGTTCACGTATCAGGATACACTCTCAATTCAGTTTGAGAAATGGTTTGTAAAGTGACATTCCTTTATTTTCTAAACCTTAAACTGGCGTGAGGCTTTCTTTTATTGAATGTGAATGAAATAAAAGAAAATTCCCAAGCAAGTTAGGGCTGGAACACAGTGTGAGAATTAAAGAGAAAAAGGTTCTTCTAGAAAATACAAACAAAGGCTACGAAGACAAATTGCTCTTCGTCTTGTTTCGTAGCAGGCATGGAAGGAAAAGCAAATCTGCTTTGGTTTACAATTTTTTTTAAGAATAATGTTACAGATGCTAACCGAATTGGCGCATTGCCGAGAAAAGTAAAGCTAATGCTTTACTTTCAGGAAATAATTGATAAAACAGCATTGAATGAATGAAAATAAGTAAGCTTTTGACGTTCATAACCCATTAGTGTCAAAAGCAGTTAAGGAAAATATGGAAATGCTCAAAACAGATTTTCAAAGTTTCTAAACAAAATTTGAAGAAGATTGTTGAAGGTAGTTTTTGAATTACGTAACATATTTCTACCACAAGTAACAACGCATATGTATAACAAACAACAAATTAACTATAGGTACGGCAGGTGAGTTTTCTTTGAGTTAAATAATTTTATCGTAATATTATGATTTATTTTTTGAATGAATGTATATAGAACATTTTACAACTTCTGTGAAGAAAAATAAAAGTGTGTAGTTTTTTCTTAATGGTATGAAATGATTTAGGAAAATATAATTTCGAACAGCGACTCTATCCGTGGACCATTCTGTTGAAAGTCTAAAGTTCTACCGACGAGCCCTCCAGCTCTCACTTTCAAGGGTGCAAGTGGAAGTTAACAAGTTAAGCGAAAAAACCTATTCGGGATTTTGAAGTGTGATTTTTTAAAACAGGCAAAACGTAAACTGTTTGATCATTTTTCACCCAAAATTAGGCAAACAATCTTTTGAATAAAGGTTACTTGCGAAATTCAACGACATTTTAAGAATGTTTTGGCATGTTCACAAAAAAAAAAAAAAAAAAAAAAAATGAATTTTGACACCTCGAATTCAAATTATGTTTTTCGCAATCACGAGTGTGTATGTAGGCGTGTGTGTTTGTGTGTAGGGGGTATGTGTGTATGTGTCTTTGTGCTGGCATAAGTGTGTGGGTAGTTGTGTGTATGAATGTGTGTGCGTGGGGGCGGGGCATGTGTATGTGTGTGTAGGCACATGTGTTTGTGTGTGTGTGTATGTGTGCGTGTGTGTGTGTAGTTGTGTATGTAGCGCGTGTGTGTAGAACATGGATGCAACCTGGAGACAGCTTTCGCTATAGGAACAGCATCGTGAGGAGCCGGTCGACGGTGATGGTGCGGAGGGTGGCGGTGGGAAAATAAAATAATAGGATGCCAAAAACAGTCAAATGAAAGCAATAAGCAATCGTGATTGCTCAAAAAAAAAAAAAAAAAAAAAAAAAAAAATATATATATATATATATATATATATATATATATATATATATATATATATATATATATATATATATATATATATATATATATATATATATATATATATATATATATATATATATATATATATATATATATATATGGGAGGGTGGCCAAAAGAGAGAAGGCCTTCGTATACACCCCACCCCTCCACCCCTCCACATGGCGTGTAAGCGGCGATGCATACGTATGTCGTGTTTACATGAACACCCTCCAGTGTTAATCAGTCTCAACGAAGCAGCAGTGACGCGGCATGGCCCAACCAGGCTTTAAATTAAAAAAAAATATATATATATTTCGGGAAAAAATGAAGTTTTGTAACCAGTGATTAGTCGAAAATTAGCCTTTTTTTTATTGTCACTCACATTACGTTATTCTGACACCATCCGCCTACAAACTACAATAGTCATTTCGTTTGTTTCTTTTTAAAGTTAAGGTTATAATTATTGAAATGAAAAAGGTGCCTTCGGGCGAAGCGGGTATAGGATTTAATCACATATTTATTTATAATTTCTTGACTCGTGTGCTGACTTAGATTTTCTATTTCATATAGGATAAGAACAACTTTAAAAAGTTATTTTTCGAATGGCAATTAATTAGTTTATTAATTTGATCAGTTATTTCTTTATGTTTTATAAACAAATATGCTGACTTTAAATTGGATAAGCACAATTTTTTTAGATATTTTTTTTATAATACTAGTCAATTATTTTAATCATTTATAACTTCACATTTGATTGGAAAATCTACCAAATCACAATTAGTTAAGCTTACTCGCTTTGTGCTCCCTGGTAGGGCAAAACGGGTTTTTCAAATGTTTATCAAGTTGATAATAAATAAATATTGAAATTGAAATAGTACAAAAATCATTTTTTTATTTTCAAGAACCCTGCTAGGAAATAAAACCGAAATTGTTGTGATCCAAAAATTACAATTTTCAAGCATTCTTCGAAAACTTACACTGTAAAAAAAAAAAAATCCGGAAACGTTTCTGAGTATATCGAGCAACTGCGGTTCATGAAATTTTCAAAAACGTTTCTGAGTATTTCGGAATCCTCTTTCTGTAACTTCCAGAAATGTTTCTGAGTATTTTGGAATTATCTTTCTGTAATTTTCAGAAACGTTTCTGAGCATTTCGGAATCTTCTTTCCGTAATTTAAGAAATCGTTTCTGAGTATTCTGTGCAGCTGTGGTTCATGAAAGTTTCAGAAACGTTTCCTAGTATTTCGGAATTCTCCAAACAATTTTCAAAAACGTTTCCGAGAATTTCGGAGTCCTTTTTCCGTGATTTTTTTTAAAATATAATTATTTACTATAGTATTGCATACCATATCAGTTTCAATTCTTTTATATCTAAGAGCAATAAAACAAGCAATTTTCGTGGCTTTTTTTTTCTGAATTTTTAATAACAAATAGCATGGTTAACAGCATAACATATGCACAGTTATAAATTTTTGAAAATTCATGAAATAATATAGTAGTTTCATTCCTAATCACAAAATCGTCGGGGGAGGGGAGGGGGTACTTTCTCAAAAGTGGGATTGTTTGTTAAACAATCTTAAATTTCAGTTTTTCTCTCAATATTTTCAGGACAAAATTATCAACATGCTGTATTTTTAATGCAGAACTTTAAAACATATCTTGCATCAAACTTGATAACTTTTATTTTCGGATAAAATTTGACAGAACTTACCTACCCTTCGCGTTCCGGAGTTTGTTCACCTCAAGTCAATTTCTCTGAAGAACAAAGTGTACCAAAAAGAACAAACAAAGAAATTGATGAATTTAAATATGACACCAAATCCCCCTGCTGGAACCATTCGGGTTGATTCTTCTGTTCTTGCCCTTTTCCAGTTCATCACAAATTTAAATACTTAATCAAAATAGGTTACTGATTTAATTTTTACAGTGTGCGCAAAATGCATTATATATTTTATTTATTAAAACATTGAATTCTATTACGTGATTATTCCATTTCATATATACGAGAATACCCCCCGCCCACACACCATAAGAGTGATGGTACACCCATAAAATGCTATAAAGCGTCCCCCCTCTTATAAAAAGCAACCCCCTGAAAATGCCAATGGCACAGTCTGCGTTTTGAACACCCCTTGTCTTCTCTCCATATGTACACTGCATATTAATAATATATTATTTAAAAAATGGTCACTTTTAAAACAATGAAATGAAATAATATTACTTTTTATTTCGGCATGTAAATGCAGCTGTTCCATTTTTGCCACTGACTCATTCCTCCTGACTGTCCTACATTAAACTAGTATATCCACGAAGGAAATGTTATTTACGGAACAACTAATGTCAAGCAATTATTTATTGTTAACCACATTTAACAAAATGAATAAGCAGATGAATTGCATAACTATGTTGCTTACTAATAGATAACTGGGCCATTTTCTAATGGTATAAGTATTTTTAAATGAATGAATAAATTATAATAAAAAAATAATACTGGCACATTTTTCGTGAAGCATATTACAATACTAGAAAACATTATTTGGATTACCATATTTTTAATGAATTAAACAATTGATTATTTTTGAACCAATGTATGTATGTCCAAACTGTTTTCGAGTATTTCGGAATAACTTTTCTGTGATTGCTTTTCAAATATAAATCTTATTTCTTTTGCGCAATTAATCAGTTTCAATTGGTTACAACAAACAGTACACTGCGCATATAGGTATGTAGGATAACTTTAAATTAATTCGATGAACCGAAGAACAGCTACAATTGAAGCCATATCAAATGCAAATCAACAAAAATATAAATGTATATAACAACATGTTTTAAAATATCCATTAATACTTACAAGTGAACATCAGCGGAATAAAATCTAAGTACCTCCATTACAACTGCATAAATAATCCAAAGGGTTTTGTTTCATAAAGTATAAACACGGGTGTTGAAACTATTCACGCTTGAACACACAATATATGTCTAATCATGGTCGCACTGCAAATTGTAAAGAAGCAAGTCGTTATTAACTAACTTAATAGTTGCGTTCATCGTCTAAAAAATCAAGGTAAGTCCAAAATGTAAGGGCGTAAAATTAGTTTCTACAGATTTTATTACTCTTTAGACAGGAAATAACAAGCAATCCAATGCTAAACAGTTGCTGACTGCAGCAACCATAGAAAAGGAAAAAATAAGTTCTTGTTATTTCCGACTCACTGGCGCCCGTGTTGGAAGGATAAAATACGTTTCGAAGTATTGCGTCAGCACTACCGCTTCTAAATTTTTTGAAATAACAAAAAGCTTTCTGAGTAATGAGAAGTTCGCTATTGGATAAAGGATTTTTACTATTTCGAAAACGTTTCAGATATATCAAGAAACGTTTCCGAAATTTGTTACTGTGTAACTACTTTGAGCCACCTTCCCCTTTTTAACAGATGATAGATACAATATAAAGCAATATCAGCCCCACATGAACGCAAAATTTTTTTATGAACAAATTACAAATAAAAGAACTGAAGAATCAGTCCAACTATCAAGAGTTGGCCTTTGACTCCGCCTTTTTTCAGAAGCTGCCATCGTGATCTAGGGGAGATACGCAGAGGAAAATTAACAAACGGAATTTTATTACCTTTTTATTGCTGGCATTATTATTACTATTTTTTTACTTCCTTTTACAAAAAAGGAAGTACAGTCAAACCCGCTTAATGGAATAGCCATTTTGCCACGAAAAAATATTCTAATAAGCGGGATATTCCATTAACCGGAATTAAAAAAAGACATTGTATTGGTTTGGTACATTGAAAATGTATTATATTAAGTGGGATATTCTTTTAACCGATATTCTAATAAGCGGGCTCGACTGTATTGTATTCGCGCTAAAATGTTCACTCAAAAATCAGCCTTAATTTCCATTTTTATCACTCCCGAATGAGTGTTGAGTTATTTTTTTTTTTTTTTTTTGACCCGACCACACGTGGATATATGCCTAGGAAACTACAAACACCCAGAATAACCATTTTGACAACCCCCGAGTTAATTACAACGAATTTTCTCGTGACGTCCGTATGTACGTATGTATGTGCGTATGTGTGTATGTGGATATGTGTGTATGTATCTCGCATAACTCAAAAACAGTATGTCTTAGATAGTTGAAATTTGGCACGTAGACTCCTAGCGGGGCCTAGTTGTGCACCTTCTCTTTTGGTTGCATTCGGATGTTTCTAAAGGGGTCTTTTGCCTGTTTTGGGGGGGAAATCATCGTTAATTTCGATGTAAACTCAAGTGGAGTTATAATTTGTCGGACACTTGGCGATATATCGCCAGTCTTTTGGTCGGCAAGTTTTCTCGCCAACTTGGCGACAAATTTGGCGATTTTTTAAAAAAAAATTGGTTTTAATTTGGCCAATGTTGTTGATATTTAGAGAGCAAACAATTGAATCACATTAAAATTGAAATTAATGGGGAAATGACATTAAATTGGAATAAATGGAAGTCATGTGATGACTTCAGCTAGTTTCTTTTACCAAGTTTTGCTGCTCCCCATCATCTGAACAAATTAAAATTTCTAAAGTTCTTGCAAAACTCAAAGATAGACATTTGTTTTCCAAGAAAGATACAGGACTCTTTTTTTTTTCCGTGACTAATTCATTAAACTAGTGTGAAAGGTTTAGTGTCAAACGTGTTTCGGATAGTTAGATAATACGGAACTCAAAACATCAGCAGAATATTGTCTTATTTTATTTCGTAAGACCGATATTATTAATTGCTTGTCGAAACTCAGTCTCGCAGAGTGAAAGAGTAGATCCAATATGATCGGAAAACGAACTTAGCGCAAAATGAAGTCTTCTCTAGAGAGTTCAGTTGTTTGTGACAAATTGCTTTTTTCTTTCCCGATAAAAGATCAGTTATTCATCGGTTCGTCAAAGATGTCTTTTCTTGTGGTTTCTTTGTAGAGCCAATTGATTTTTATACTTTTAAGTGATAATAGAGGATGACGAATTATATTTCGTTGACTAAATCATTATAAAATGGTAGGGTTTATTTAAAAAAGAATTGTGTCTTTTACAAAACTTAGAACCTAAAGGTTAGAAGGGGTTAGTTATCCCATTTTTACTTCCTTTTACAAAAAAGGAAGTATTGTACTCGGAAAAAAATTTTCACCCAAAAATCGGCCTCAATTTCCATTTTGCTCACCCCCAAAGCCCAAATGAATGTTGAGTTTTTTTTTCAACCCGACCACACTTGGATATGTGCCTAGGAACGTACACACAAACACGAAATATCCATTTTGACGATTCCCGAGTTAATTACAACGAGTTTTCTCGTGACGTCTGTATGTACGTATGTATGTGCGGATGTGTGTATGTGTGTATGTATGTCGCATAACTCAAGAACGGAATGTCCTAGAAAGTTGAAATTTGGTACATAGACTCCTAGTGGAGTCTAGTTGTGCACCTTCCTTTTTGGTTGCATTCGTATGCTTCAAAGGGGGTCTTTTGCCCCTTTTTGGGGGAAAATCATTGTTAATTTCGATGTAAACTTTGGTCTCCAAGTTTTGTCGCCAACTTGGCGACAAATTCGGCTTTTTTTTTTTTTTTTTATAATCTGGTTTCAATTTGGCCACTGTTGGTGATATTTAGAGAGTAAACTATTGAATCATATTAAAACTGCCAGTAATGAGAAAATGACATTAAATTGGAGTAAAAGGAAGTCATGTGGTGCACACATCAACTCGTTATTCCTTGTACTCTGAAATATAAGTAGAAAATGGAAAATACTTACGATAGCCTTGTCATTAATTTTATTTACACATTATGTTTATATAATGAACAATTTATTTGACTCAAATGCTGGACCGTTTGGTTGAATGTTAAACGCTGTACTAACCGAACTATCTGGTTCTTCCTTTTAACGATGATGCAAAAACGGGAGTTTGCAATTTAACGGATGAACGCATCCGACTTTTTTAAATGTGCTTTTTTTCTTGAACAGGCAAAACGCGAACTGTTTCATTACTTTTTACGAAAGGGGGGGGGGGGGAGGTGAATTTTTAAACTAGTAACTTACATTTAAAGTTTAAGGATGTTTTAGGGAAATAATGGTGTTCCTTCAAAAAAAAAAAAAATCAAAAATAATCTATAAAACTTTTCAAATAATTATCAGTTAATAATTGTTTTTAATGACTAGTGCATTTGAATGGTTTATACATTTTTTTATTGTTATTTTTATCACTTTAGACCTTATTTTACGCTACTTTTTATCCACCTTTAGATAGTAGGCAAACAAATAGAATGGGGTCGTTTCCAAAATTTTAAAAATATTTTTTTTTCTGAAAGAGCATGCTTAAAAATATATAGTACCTGACCATTTTTAAAATAATTTGACGAAGTTTTTTTTTTTTTTTTTAATTTAATCGGTGCACTTTTATTGTTTACGTTTCTGCAGATGACATCATAAATGAAGAAATGGCATTCACTGTTGCCTTTCACAGAACACATTATTTATTTCGCATCTTTACTCACACTTGTTGGCAACAATATGGTTGATAGCAAGCATACAGCGCAATATTTAATTCGCTTACAGATTAACATAACGCGGAAACACGGTAGACAAATGCGCCAAAGTGCATCATTTGTGACGTAATGAAGACCACGTCTTATCGGACATTTAAAAAAAAATAATAATAAATTAAGCGTTGAGAAAAAAAAAGTTTTTTTTTTTCGATCCATGTTTTTTTTTTGTTGTTGTTGTTGCTCATTCTATCACTTTCAGTGACTAAAAGTAGTACTTTTGACTCACGGAAACAGCCAAACTGATAAAAAATAATAAAGTGATTTTAAAAATCAATCAAAGTTAATGAGTTTATTGAAGTTTCTTTTGCTCTTCTCTTAACGTTATTATGTAATCCATTTCCATTTTTTTTTACGAAACTCGACTTTAAAAAAGCATGCTCATTTTAAACACAAATCTATAGTACTAAATATTTTGAGTCTTTAAACGTCTAACTTCAACATAAGAAAAAATTCAATTATAAAAAAAACCTTGTCTTACTTTCTGAGGTCACTGTTTTGTCTCCGTAACAAAGATTTGTAGACACATATCTAAACATTGCTAAAGGAAATAACGAAACTGATTCTATTTCCCTATAAAATCTAGGTAGGTTTATGTGTTTATGTCTGACATAGCCTCTGCTATGTTTTCGTTTAGTTATTGAACAATGCCTGTAAGTCATTGATCCCTTAATATGATAAAAGTCTGCGTTTATTGGCCCAAAAGAAAATCCTTTTACTGACGTTTCCTTTCATGCTTTTTTCTTTTTTTTTGTTTTCTTTTATTTCTTACTCCACTGTATTGTCTTAACTGTGTATGATTTATTGAACATCTATTTGACTGCTTTTTACGAATTACTTTATCATAAAAACAATTATTAAATGCTCAATTTCATATTTGTGCCATTAAGGTGAGGGTTATGCTTTCTTTTTCTCTTTTTAAATTATAAGATGATCTTTTTATTTTTTCAGATCAAAGTTGAGTTATGAAATTCGGAAACGTGTATTTCGGGCAGTTTGCGTCATTTGAAGCAAATGTTTAGATTCGAACGAATCCCTTTTGTTTTTTAAATTTAAAAATTCTTTCGTGAAAAATTATGAAAAGTTCAAAAAGGTTCCACTATAATATTTCTAATGATAAACTCGGATCTAACATGGTATTTCTTTGAATATACTTAAACAGAAATAGTTAAGACTCTAAACACATACATGACATAATTTTGTCATTTGAATTTTTTACGGTAATTTAAACGAGAATTCAAATAAAAGTACCTTAGCGCTTATAAATTAAAAGTACCTTAGCGATACAAATCAAAGTTTTAATCTATGAAATCACTAACAGCAAAACTTATTTTTAACATTATAATACATGCACACACTGTCTGAATACTTTTCAAAACTATTGTTCCTAAAATTAAAGAACTTTTTTTTTTAATTACACAAAAATATGATTATTGAGAAAGGCGTTTTCTTTTTGTAAACATTCTAAATGGTTCCACAAATAAGACCAAAACACATCCATTTTGAGCTCAGGTTATCAATTTTCAAACATCACTTTCTGCCTTATTATGCATTTGTGTTAAATTTAAGTCACTAAACTCATTCCTTGAAAAATTTCACTTTTTTTCGGCCTTTTTTTTCGTTTCCTTAACAACCGTTTGGTGCAGTATGGCCTATTAAGGCTCTTGCACCATAAAAGATACGGAACCAACCAACTAAACTCAAGTTTTATAAATATATGAAACTTAACAATTAATAATAATAACTAGTAACAAATCAGGGTTTGAATAGTAGGTACCTTTGTTCCTCAAACTTGTGTTAGGTTTTGCTGAAATAAATCCTTAGGCAGAACATCTTAATAATAATCAGCATTATACATACATACATCATACACACATACATGTATAGAATTTTAACCTGTAGTTTTGTGTTTAAGCAGAACCACATGTTTAAGCAGAACAGTTTACAACAAATTAAAAACGATAAAAGGACTTAGTCTTCGATCAATATTGGAAGAACTTTCCAGAAAATAAATCACGAATCTCCATGGGGAAAAATACTTTGCGGGAGCGATTTCTTGTAAAACAGCCTTGTCGAAACTGCATTGTGCACGAAAAATAAAAAGGCGTGGGCTGCTTTGACATAAGCTAAAAGAATTCGGTTTGTCAGATGCTAACCGGTATGGCACAATGCCAACAAAAGGGCCACTGAACAGAAAGAAGTGACGTTGACTTTTTGCCAACGCAAGTTATTACACAAAACAATTTAAGGGATCGAAATGAAATAAAACTAAGGCCGCTCATAACCTTATTGTTTTAAACGAAAATGTCGTGGAAATTTGATTACGTGCATGATCATATTAAATGAAATCAAATATTCGTTTTGCATTCGTGGATTACTCGAATTTTATAAATTATTCTTGATTGTCCGCCACTTGCTGTGCAAGCATTATTTTTAGCAATCTTATTGTATTGTATTTGCATGGTTTAATGCTTTTTTTCCCCGTTATATCCTTTTTTCATAGTATGTGTTTTAGTTATCCATACGTGCAACATCGATGTCGATGTTTTGGAAACATCGATGCTTTTGTTAAAACATCGATGTTTTACTTTCGATGTTTTTGGAACATCGATGTTTTACTTTCGATATTTTTGGAACATCGATGTTTGGGTTCGATATTTTTTCGATGTTGATGCTTTTGTATTTTAATTGAAAATTATAATAAAATTTTCTCCAATGTGCTAAATAGGTAATTAAGTTTACTTATGGAATTGCTCAAAAAATTTATTTATTTGCACAAATTTTATAACATCATTTTTTCTGTGTAGAGGATGATTTTTGGGAAGATCACTACAAGATGGTAAGAAATAACTGGAGTGTGAGGAAGACGTCAAAGCTTTATGTAAAAACTCGAATCAGGTCTGGTGTCAGAACTTTCTTTCTATTTCAAAGCTCCAGTTCTTAAGCTAAAGGAAAATCCTATACATTACTACGGTGAAAATTATAACTTAAAAAATTTAGAACTGGTATAGTTGCGTTAAAGCATTTGACTGAGATAGCAACTTCGAACCCATCACAAAAAATCTGATAGGTGGAATAGTCAGCAAAACGAGAAGTGTAGTACTTATTCTCCAAACTGTCAACACTAAATAATGGGGGTTATAATACTTATCGACTTCCCACAACAAGTCGTCCCTCTTTTGGTAGCACTAACGGTACCACACATAGTGTTTCTCTTAATAATAATTGATAAAATAAATTTTGTATCACAACTCTTTTTCATCATTCGACTGAAGTTAAGTACCACGATATATTTTTTTAGATTCTTTTACGATGTAAATTTATTTTTAGTTTCATTCAGTTTGGAAATATTTTCTTGTTACTATAACGAGTTTGTATTGATCTTTGCATGTCTTAATATAATATAGTTTTTTGTCACATTATAGTACCAATATGCTGCAAAATTATTCCTATTAAATAATTTTACTTATGATTTGAAGTTCAGTATTTTCAATATATTCGTCAAGTACGTTTTCTTTTGTATTGCTTAAAACACACACACACACACACATATATATATATATATAGATATATATATATATATATATATATATATATATATATATATATATATATATATATATATATTATATATATATATATATATATATATATATATATATATATATATATATATATATATATATATATATATATATATATATATATATATATATATATATATATATACTATATACTATATATATATAATTATATTTAACGCAACGCCAAAAGAATTCACTGATCCACTAAGAAATCATTTGCTGGAGATTTTCATATACGTAAGTCTGTAAAGTAGTATATCCGAAAATGTATGTTATATATTGATCAAAAAGATCGATATCTTAATATATCGATGTGTTTTGGTCGATGTATCAGTACCACCGATGTTTTAATTTCCAACATCGATGATTTGAAACATCGACGTCGCAACTCTACTATCCATATTAAACACGGCAGTATTGCTCTGAAGCGACGATATATTTAGACCACAGTTTTCTTTAACGCGGTTTTCGTACACATTACTAATAGTGCCGCACAGAGATTGGATAAGCACAATGGCTTAATCAGCAGAGCGCTAAGCTTCGTGTCCATTGATCCCCGGATAGGGTCCCCGGTCCAGACGTTTCAGGCATATTGATAACAAAATTTTATAATAAGTTGAAGACAATCGATAATAAACCAACGCTAACGCTAAACTAAACACTAATCTAAATGTGTTGGTTATACTCAAGTGCTTCGACGGATGCTCTGTTGAGAACCAACCGCTGTACTCAGTGTTCGCCTTGTTGCATGAACGCACAGACAACGAGAAAGAAAGCGAGGACAGCGCATGTGTGACCTTTCGTCAAACACAAAACCAACAACGTCACTTCCGTGAGACAAAAGAAAAAAATAATTTGAACTTTGACATCTTGAATTCAAATTATGTCTTTCGCAATCACGAGTGTATGTGTGTATGTAGGTGTGTAGGCGTGTGTGTATTTATCTGTGTGTAGGGATGTGTGTAGGCATGTGTGTATGTATGTGTGTAGGCGTGTGTTTATGTATGTGTAGGCGTGTGTGTATGTATGTGTGTAGGCGTGTGTGTATGTATGTGTGTAGGCGTGTGTGTATGTATGTGTGTGTAGGCGTGTGTTTGTATGTGAGTTTGGGAATGTGTGTGTGCATATGTGTGTATGTATGTGTGTTTAGGCGTGTGTGTATGTATATGTGTGTAGGCGTGTGTGTTTGTGTCTGTGTGCAGGCATGAGTGTGTTGGTATGTGTGTGTGTGTCTGTATGCAGGCATGAGTGTGTTGGTAGGTGTGTGTGTGTGTCTGTGTGCAGGCATGATTGTGTTGGTATGGACGCAACCTGGAGACAGCTTTCGCTAGACGAGCAGCATCGGGATGGGCCGGTTGACGGTGATGCTGCAGAGGGAGGCGGGGGGAAAATAAAATCATAGGAACGCCAAAAACAGTCAAGTGAGAACAATAAGCAATGTGATTGCTCAAAAAAAAGGCGAATCATAATTTCAAAACCCTCTCTCATAAAATTTTTATATGTGTAAGTTCAGTTGAAGCATAAGAATTGGTTTCAAAGAATGTATAAAAACCTTGTTGGTTAGGATGGTAACCTTTTGTTGAGTGCACCTAGAATGATATGTATTATTTCGATAAAGCGTAGTTAACTTCAAGATTTTATTTTAATTAAGAAAATCGAAATAAATCAACAAATCATTTCAGCTGGGAGAGCGGATATTGTCTTATGCTTGTGATTAACAAATAAAGGCGATTCACATCAAAATTATATTTTATCTTTTACTTAAAAAAGCCTTTTCACCTCAAAAAAGTATTTTCATGAGAAAACAATTTTAAAGACAATATTCCATTTCCAAGTATTCAGTACCACCATGATTATTTTCGTTGAAAACAATACATAGAAACACGAGTTCAAATTTTGTTTCTCGTAATAACTTTCTGAAAAATAGGATTTTAAAAGTAAATTTACTTACTCAAATTATATTAATTAATAACTTTAACAAAATTTTGAATTATTACCTACAAGCATGTACACTGACGAAAATTTTAAAACAACTGCTTTCATGCCTTTTCTCATCGTAAAAAATCTCTCTTTAAGCATTTTTAAGCTTATGCTTTCAGAGTTTAGAAGTAATTCATTTCTTTCTTCTAAACCAAAAGAGCTTAAGAGATTTGTTTCCGGTGCTAGAGATTTCGCACTTTCTAAGTGGATGATTACGTGGTGATAAATTGCTCCGAAGAGACAAGAGCATGATTTAAACGGAGTTTCTCTATTTTTCCCAGGTAGTTCAGGAAAAAGAAAGTCTTGCTATGCAAGAATTTGGACTCTCTTTAAAGGCTTTTGTTGTAGGAAGAGGTATAAAACTTTTGTCCTTTAGCAAATTGTGAAATAGTGTTGAAACATGAGGTAGCTTATTCTTTTAGATTTATTAACTTGAAAATAGGGAATTTTCATTTTATTATTAAAAAACGCCACTAATTAATGTGCTAAAAGAACTTAGGTATCTCGAATTATAGGATCTTGTTTTCTGTTTTCTCATGATTTTTATTTTTCTTCTTTTAATATCTGAAGTAGTTTATTTTTTGAAAGTTCATATTGATGGATTGCATACTTATATTTATGGTATTACCATATTGTGGTAAGAAGTATCACCAATTTAGGTTATCTTTAAAAACTACGTTATATAATGCTCTTTTATGCTAATCCTCATAATTATAAAAGCAAAAAATCGCTGATCGAGTAGCACTCTGACGTCATCAACAATGAAACTCACGCCAAAGCATGCGTGACCCGGCATTATTTTATTGTTAAAGCACTATAAACTAAGGCCCCTATATATACGAGCCGACGCATCAGCTTAAATCAGCCCTTTTTTTTTTGGATCGTCGAGCGTTTTTGAGTGGTTGCCTTTTCTGGCAAGTTATCGCGTTTGGTGACTGTTCATTGTGAGTAATTATATTAGCGGCACGTGAATTATTTATTAAATGAAATATTATTTTCGGCAAATTTGGCGAAATCCGAAACTTTGCTGTGGTAACCCAAGCATTGCAACAATGAAAATCCGATCCAAAAAGACTAAACTTAAGCTGATGTGTCGGCCTATCTATATAGCGGATCTACCATAAACTAGTAAATTATTTAAAACTTGATAATATTTTTTCGCAATGTTTGACAAGTAGGGAATTCCTTTATTCTCACATGGCTGGTCTCTATCCGGTAACTTAACTGTTTTACTGGTAAAACTGTCATTTTAGGAGAATGAAGAAACGAAAAAGTGGCCAACAATGAACGCTAAGTACTGGAGTTTAAGGGTTTGCTTCGTTTAAATTTAGCAGAAATTATCACCCGTCCCACCATAACAGGCGATTTATAGTTTATAATAATTTTAAATTTCATCCGTTCTTATTTTTAGTAATTTTTGTAGCTTTTTCATAAGTATGTAATTGTAAAAAAAAGTCTGTGTCATTCTTATTAGTTTCTTGTGTTAAATATTTTGATGGGGCATCCGTTTGATGACTGAGGATTTTTAGTACATAATAATAGTAATACAAAAGGGTAAGATACTCTGTTTTATAAAGACCTTGTTTTTTGTCTTGTAGTCTTCTCATTGCATAACTATGGAATAAAACGTAGCTCAGTTAAACAAATCGCGACTGCCGATGAGAATTTCGTTGTGGTGAATTTGTTGCTCGTCGAAACGTAAAAGGCTGCACACACCTGACTCATTTATAAAGATAAAAGTGGAGACAAAATTTAGCCTGTCTCATGTGAAAACCATCAAAAGAGTCCTTAAACCGAAAGAGTGGTGTAATGGTTAGACGTCTTCTTACGCCCAAAGACGCAGGTTGAAACCTGGTTCCGTCAGTAGATTCTCAACATAGAGAAAATCGACAGTGCCCCTGTCGTATTGTTTTGTGGTAGGTGAATGATGCCTCAAATAAATTGATTACTTTTGGAGAAACTGAATTCCTAGTACAGTTTCGCATCGTAAGAGCCCATGTGTCGCCCTCTAGTAGGAAAATTGGGCATCAAGATTCTCGTGCTAACTTCATCCGTCGATAGTGATTCCTCATGAAAGAATGATTGTTGGTCTCTGGAGAAAACAACGGGTCTGCGAGAGATTAATTGCCAATGCGCAGCCTTATTCGAAGCAACAAGATCATTAACAATATTGTTTGAAAAATTACGAAGGGAAATGTTATGAAAGAGTAAATTATTTTTAAGATGAAGGTTACCTCACTTCAATCTAAAAATTGTCAAGTAACCGCAATAAGTATCTTACACATTTTGTACTTTACAAAGGAAAACACAGGAATATTTTAGTGTAAGTGAATAAGCTCAAACAGGGGCGCAGAGAGATGACAGATAGCTCAAATAGATTTGATTCAACCCATATTGTCAATCTTAGCGGAATATGAGAGAAAGTAAAATAGCGGTGCAAATTGAGATGGTGAAATATTTCCAGTTTGTTTCGATTTTTTTCTGGCCTGTCAATAGCGTCAGTAGCTGGCAAACACAGTTTGACTGACGTAAAATGGATTGCCTTCGCCCCTTTTTTTAATTACAGGTGAAATGATGAAGCGATTGGCAATAACCTCTAAATCGAATCTAGAGCTTGGGAAACAACCATAAGTCTCAAGGAGTCGTATCAGAAGAGTAAAAAGCCTATTTAACTACATGAGCCGTTTTCATTCATTCTTTCTTTTTTTTTCTTTTTGGCAAAAAACCTCTAAAGGGTCAAAAATGGGCCGAGAAATTTCCATCAAACGCTTTCTAAATGTTTTGAATCGTTTCGCACATTGGCTTTTGCACGTTTTCAGGCAAAGTTGAATGCAGTAGCGCTGATTCTGTCATTTGGTCAAAATAATATCCCGAGAGTCTTGATAACATGCAAATTATTCGTTTGCTTCCTTCACACATGATGAGATTGTATTCTAAATGAAACTCTTTTACCATCATTTTAGTCAAAAATATAACATATGTATGAATTTTTTTTTTTTTTTAGATTACAGACAAAAATCCTCTTTGTTTCTGAGCATTCCGTGCAAACCGCATTTTTTATTGTAAACTGCTTAATAATTATAAAGTTTGAAAAGCCTACTGGATCACCCTGTAAATCAAACGTCTAAATATTTGCTCAAAATTATTTTAAAGTTCTCAAGCACTCATGAAATAAATAATTTGTTATGCATCCAAGTAACATTTTAATAAAATTATCGAAATATTTGGAAAGTTGCATATTTTTCTTTCAGTCTGCCAGCAATTTTGAATTTCCCTTGATAATAATAAATATTATGATAAAAACTTAAAATCGTCCATTGAGATTAAAGCAATGGAATAATATTTGCACTGTGAATAATGAAATTGCATGTTAAAGAACATAGATTTTGAAATTAAAAAATAATGTAGGAAGCGATTAATTATTAACAATAAAGCTTTTCGATAGCAGGATGGGTTGAAGCATATGTTTCAAGCATTTTTTAATGCAGATTACATTTGGTTTTTAATTCATGTAAGAGAAGAGATGTGGAAAACTCTAGCAAGAAATCGTCAAAGTCAGTAAATGAAAACATACTTTCCTAATCGTGTCACATTTTCTTTATTTAAAAAAAAAAGAAAAATTAATTTGAATTTAAATTTTGATATCTTGAATTCAAATTATGTTTTTCGCAATCACGAGTGTTTGTATGTAGGAGTGTGTGTTTTTGTGCGGGAGGGGGGGGGGTATGTGTGTTTGTGTGTAGGGGGTATGTGTATGTGTGTAGGCATGTGTGTTTGTGTCTGTGTGCTGGCATAAGTGCGTGGGTTGGGTAGTTGTGTGTATGAATGTGTGTAGGGAGAGTATGCGTATGCGTGTGTAGGCATATGTGTTTGTGTCTGTGTGCAGGCATGAATGTGTGGGTATTTAGTTGTGTGTATGTGTATGTGTCTGTATGTATGCGTGTATGTATGTGTTTGTGTGTGTGTATGTGTATGTGTATGTGTGTGCACGTGTTTGTGTGTGTGCATGTGTGCGTGTGTGTGTGCGTAGTTGTGTATGTATGCGCGTGTGTATAGGACATGGATGCAACCTGAGACGGCTTTCGCTATAGGAGCAGCATGGTGAGGAGACCGTCGAGGGTGATGGTGCGGAGGGTGGCGGTGGGAAAATAAATTGATCGGACGCCAAAAACAGTCAAGTGAGAACAATAGGCAATCGTGATTGCTCAAAAAAAAAAAAAAAAAAAAAAACTACTACTTATGATGTATTGCTCAAAAAAGAACGATACTGCAGCTACTTTTTGCGGGTAAATTTGGAGAGCACATCAATATTGAAATATTTATAGGAATGTACAAAAAACACAGATTAGAGTTTCTAACCATTTGTTCTAATAATCCCCAAACTTTCAATTTTGGTACAAATACTGTTTTGATGCCTCAAGTGTAGTTTTTCCTATTTTCATGACAAAACAATAAAGTGTTTTTATTATTTATAAATATAACTAATTTCAACCAGAAACGGTACTTAATTAATTTCAAAAATGAGAAAGCGAGATATTGGTGGAAATATTAATTATTTATAAAGTAGCTGTGAATTAAATATTGCTTTGTTTTACCCAAGGGCTTTCGAAACCGTACTCTCTAACAAGTTCAGAAATTTAGACGAATATAATATTCTTTTCTTTCGAAATGTTTTATTAATGTAAAATTGGTGGATATTTGCCCTAAAGGGTATTTCGTTTCTTTAGAAATGAAGTTATAATTCTTGAAAATAAAGACGTTTTTCCATTTGAAATATCTTTTTTTTTTTGCAACATTTTAGACACTCCTGGTGAAACTTATCAAATATAAGTAATAAAATAAAATAAAATAAAACCATGCTGCAGTCGATTTCATTACCTAATAAATTTCAAGTGGAATAGTGAATAAAAGTTAAGCTTTTTTTTTATACAGACTTCAAAAATATTTAATGTAAGTAATCAAGCATAGCTGCTTTTGTAATATGAGCTTGATCGGCTTTTGCGTGTTATTTAGCTTCCTGCAATGCTATATTTTTTCAACTTTTGAAAGAAACATGTCCGACAACTTTCGCAAAACATACATATTAAACGAGTATCTGAGTATTTTTAGTAAGTTACAGCCCTAAGCCAGGGCTAAGGCAGAAATACTTAAAATACTTAAAAAGGTGAAAAAATATAAATATATTTTTTCAGGTGGTTTTTCATAAAAGGTGAAAAAATATAAATATATTTTTTCACCTTTTTAAAGAAACATGTCCGACAACTTTCGCACAACATACATATTAAACGAGTATCTGAGTATTTTGTAGTAAGTTACTTCCCTAAGCCAGGGTTAAGGCAGAAATACTTAAAATACACCACCAGCTCAGTTATTCCATCCGAGGACTCCAGTTTCGTGCTTTTTAGAACTCATCAGCCCGGAATAGGAATCACATGAGCTGGTGGCGAAAATCCTCTTAAGGGAGCCAATAGAGCCAAACAAACTGGTAGCTAATGCTGAATTAGCAAACCAGATGAGCAACCGCAGCAATGGTGCGGTTCAACTCAAAGATTGATGGCAAAGCATGGTATTTTGTAGTAAGTTACCACAAAACTAAACTTACTACAAAATTCATCTGATGTGCTAATTCTACATTAGCTCCCAGTTTGCTTGGCTCTCTTGGCTTTCTTAAGAGGATTTTCGCCACCAGCTCATGTGATTCCTATTCCGGGCTGATGAGTGCTAAAGAGCACAAAACTGCAGTCCTCGGATGGAATAACTGAGCTGGTGGTGTATTTTAAAGAGTATCTGAGTAATCAAGAGCAATTTTCTCATTTTGAAACGTTTCACATGTTTCTTCGCTGAATATTTAGTCATCTAAGTATCAATATAATAGAATAAGATGAATTGTATGTGTATGACATGCTTCGCGGGAGAGAGGTAAGTAGGGGAATGTGAGGCAAAGTGAAATGATTAAGATGACCGATTTGTTTCAAAATGAACCAATCGGAAATGTATTTTGAAAATTACAGTACATAAAGAAGCATTGTACTTTATAATGAAACATGCGTTGAAACAGTATTTTCTATTTTTGGCAGTAAATTTGAGTCTTAAAAATGAAGTGGAAAAATTTCACTTTTTTTTCCATGGGGCAAAGTGAAAAATAAAATATTTTCTATTTGATTATGAAACGTATTTTTGATCAAAAGAATCAGGAAATAAAAGGTTGAATGATTGAATGAAAAGATAATGAAACCAAAAACGAATAATTTAATTAATAAATTAATTGATATATGAAGGAAAATAAATGAGCGAGTAAAAGGATGAATGAATAAGAAAATAAGTGAATGAATAAATATTAAGAGAATTACTAAATGAAGGAATATAAGTGCATTCGTTAATAAATGAAAATGTAAGTGAGTTAGAATAAATGGTTGAGTAAGTAAGTAAAAACTAACTATTTCAATTTGCCCCATCAACTTTGTCCCGTATGTACTTGACTAATTGCACAATTTATTTAAAATACAAAGAAGCTCAATATTAACTAAATTTTTGCTGCGTTGAATATTAGGAAGTCTCAATTAATATTTGAAATGATAATAACAAGAACTTCACTATTTTACAGTAGCAAAAATAATTTTTGACTTACACCAAAATATTACAATATGAGTATCATTTTTTTTTTAAAATGCCTATATTACCAAATGCATGCCTTCCTTATGCCAAACCTTCGGCGGTATTTTTTTCTTGACTGGTTTTTTATACATTTTATCCATGCGTAATAATGCTATGATTGTAGAATTTTAGAAAAGGTAACCATTTTAATTTTAATATAATATATTTCTTCCGTGCGGACGTTGGTATTCATAAGCTTTTTGAACGGCTGCGCCGATTTTGATCAAATTTTTTATGTGTAATTAAGTTGATCCAAATAGGGTTTATAGAGTCGCGATGGACCGAATTGGAAACGTTTTTGTTGATTAATTAATTAGTTTAAATATTGGAAGGTTATGTCTCCCAAATGATTAATATTTATTTTTAACTATTGCTGAGCGAGAACTGAAAAAAATATTTAATCCGTTGCCAAAAGAAAATTAGAAAGTCAAGTCTGCTTTTTGTAATGAAATTTCCTACTGTAATATGTCAATTGAGAATAGATAAAACGTAGAGAGAGAGAGAGAGAGAGAGAGAGAGAGTGAAGCCTTCACACACACACACACACACACATTTCTTGAAAGCAACAATTTTAGGTCCCGTGATATATTTTAAAGTAACGTACTGGAAGATTCACGCAAAACGTGTGTTCTGTCGTCGTAGTTGAACCATGTGACCAGATCCTAGCTTTAGGTTTTCCTTACCAAATGATCAGAAAGTACCGTACCGAAGCAACATTTGTTTCACCGCTAAAATTCATCTGAGTTTTGGCACCAATGTCAAGAATACTTTAAGAATTGTCTAACTAATCAGTGCATTATTAAAGGAAAAAATGGCGGAATTTAAAGAGGAAACAAATTTTATTTTCGTCCAGATAAATTACGACAGGATAGTTCTGTACACAAAAGATCAGTGCAGCGGAAGATCTTTATCTTTGATGGAAAGAACAAATTAGGCAATGTATGAATTTTTAAAAGTTTTCGTTCAAAAGATCGGATCGCTAATCGGTCGGAGTTGACTTCGCTCACGGATCGGCTGGATTACAGTAACGTGGTGGCTTGGCGACTTTGGCTATAAACAATAGAGTTGCGTGATCATTTGTTTACATTTTAAAGTTACTGTTGATGTAATATTTATTGTATTTTTTGTTTATTTGACGAAATTTCAAATTATAAAGAATTGGTTTTCATTTTTAAAGGGTGTTTAGTCATTTTAGCTGAAGAATGTGTTTATTTTCCATCGGGAGGGGGGGGGGGGGTATGAGGTATTTTCGCTTATTTAGAGAACTGTTTTTACCTTCATTATTTTTTTAAAACGATATCCTTTCGATCATTTTATTTTTTTCATTGGGGGATGTTGCAGCAGGATTTCCCGTTTGTTCTAGGTGGGTAGGATTTTTACCCTTAATATCTGAGGACGCGTTTTATCCTTTGAGTATGGCGGAAGGAACAAACCATCAAGTACGGGAGAAAAAATATTTAATGAAACAATTGCTCTCGTTGGGCATTAGATAAATCAAGTAGTAATAAATGTACGCATTCTGACATCAAGCAGCTTAAAACATTTTCTTTTTACTTATTTTTTTCCACAAAACGGTTCAAGCACTTGATAGTTTATTGCTTTTTTTTTTATTTTTTCAATGTTTAAAGTTTGGACAGAACAACTTCTGTCGGGTCCTCTAATTTAAGCATACATTTTGACGCTTTCAAATGTCTTGTGCTGAAATATTGATTCTCAAATTTAACATACATTTGTGGTAAAAAAATCATTTAAAATTTTTGAATTAGTGAAATGTGAAACATAAATAAAATAGGATTATAAGAAAAACTTTTCAAACAGAAATCTAAAAAACGTGCTTTATTATAAAATTTCAACATCGCCATAAGGGGGAATAAAATTGATATTTTTTTAGTCTTATGTAACAACTTTAAAGCTGCTTAATATTATACAATCAAAAAGCAGAAATAATGTAGTGAACCATAGGGTTGGGAGCCACTGGTTTACTGTTTCTGCTTCCTTTACGTTTACGCATACATTGGCAAACGGCTCCGTAGTTAGAGGTTTATTTTCAGTATTTTCTCTACTAAAATTTGTTTTGTGACTTGATTTTTAATGAATTTACATAGCTTCGCACAGTTTATTAATTTTTAATTCACGTGTTTCAATGATATATTTGATTATTAATTTATTTTTTGCGTTTTTTGCATTAAGGTTTTTTTTTGCTTATTTTATATTTTTCAACAGTTCATTATTCTCTATGAATATTAGTAACACTTGCTTAAAAAATAATTTTTTGTATTCTCTGCAGTATCACTTTTTTACTTATTATTGTTTGCTTATTTTATATTTTTCGACAATTCATTACTTACAATGAATATTAGTGACACTTGCTTAAAAAATAATTTTTTGTTTTCTCTGCAGTATCACTATTTTTATTTATTATTCATTGATATTAAAGGTGGTTTTAACAGCAACGTTTCAAAAGTGTAAAGCGCTAGAAGCATGAAATTTTGAAACAAATGGATAAATAATTCTTTAAAAACTTTGAAATCGCATTTACAAAACTGTTCATGTCGAAACTAGAAATTTGTGTTCAGAACTTCTGAAGAGTGAAAGAAAACAGCTGTTTGCTATTTTTTATCTTCAAGATTTGCTTTCCTTTCAAGCGATAACTTGGTAGCAAACATTTTTTTTCCAAATATATTGTACAGCAAACAATAGCTTCCATTTTAAGAAAAAAAAAACTACTGCTGTATTTGTTTTTCTTTTTTTCCCTCGATAAATGAAAATTCTTTGATAAAATCTTCAACGAGCTCGCAAAATCGTATCCATAGTTTGTATCAGGATGGTAGAGGATCATTCGATTTTAATGAAAGAAGCAAAGTTTGATTTTTTTTTGAGATTTGATATTATTAAACTTAATTACTAAATTAAATTTCTTGAGAAACTTACCCCGAAACAAATTATTGAATCATTTTCATATTAAAAATAAAAATTTAAAATCCTCGATTAAGAAAGTAGTGAAAATTATATTGGTTTTCCCCAATTTTTAACAATATCTGATTTAGAAATGCATTGAAAATTTCTAAAATAGTTTTCTCATTGGAATTTATGACTCTTTTAAAATGAGGTCACACGCCCACCACGGTTTAAATAAAGCATTACATATGAGACAAAAGAAAAATAAAGAAAATGATACATGTTTTTATTTTCTTCAGTATTTTTCCCTTAGAGATATTTTTCTAACTTGAATAAAATTGACTCAGAAATTCACTGTGCAATAGGGAGCTATAGATTTACGAATCTACTGTTAATAGTATTCAATTAGTAAATAAGTTTTCTTCGCAAAAATTGAATAAAAATTGACGGAGGAAAATTTCACCAGATATAATGTACACTATTACAAGCAATTTTTATCAAAAAGTATTTCAAGGGGGCATAATTATGAGCATGTTACCGAATTAGAGCGGAGAAGAATGATTTGTTTGCGTTGAGACAAGTTTTAATCTCGTGACTTTGGAGTTCTGAGCACGATCATGAGCATTCAATCATTGGCATATATAATAGCCAATGATTAAATAACGCTCCTGACGTCATCAACAATGAAACTCGCGCCCCAACATGATAATTTGAAAGTATGTTTTGGTAATGCTTAACATGCATTAAATTTTTGCAATAAATGGTTAGCAACCCTTAAAAAAGAACAATTTGACAGCTGAGAGTTCAGGGTAATCAAAAATGGAGCGTTATACGATACAATAACGCGCTTTCATTATTGAACAATTGTTTCAAAAATAATGAAAGTTGAGGTTGGTCAGGCAGTTACTGTTATTGGCGCTCGGTATCGCAACACGGTAATGCACTGGTGGTTGTGGGCTTGTTGACATAGACCTTTGAATTCAAATAACCCCATAAGAAGAAATTTAAAAATGTTAAATCACACGATCTAGGGTGCCAATTCTGATGACCGAAATGAGAGAGTACGCGACTAGGAAATGCCTTATGCAGTAATTGAAATGCTTCACTCTCTCTAGCTGTATGGTACAATAACACCTCATTTTTACTAACCCTAAGCTCTCAACTGTCGAATTGTTCTGTTTTCATGGCTGCCAACAATTTACGGAAAAAATGGTGGCAAATTCAAATCTTGCGTTAATTTTGGGACACCTTTTATATGACCTCAGCAGACTCAATGGATTCAGGGGATGAAGAACTGTTCATATATACCTTAGATACATGTTATATGACTTTAGATTTCTGGTACATTTTGGCAGCAGAATGTTGTGATCAATTGAGGATTTAGCTATCAAAAGAGCAACCAGGAGGAATTCCTCTCAAATGATAGCTACCGATGAATTTTTCCATCTGATTATAACCGTCTTCGCAATATTAACGTGAACATCACTTAAAGCTCGGAGCGTATTTATCTCATTTTTCAACAGTTTTATCATTAGCGGATTTGTCAGCTGGCTGTTATTATAAAAGTTGGAGAGTAACCTTCTTATCCGTCGTTTCAACTTTCTAACTGACATTGATGTCCATATTGTTTATACAGTCGTCCATTTTTGCCTAACAGTTTTGTAGACTAGGTATCCTCAGTAACAACAAATTCAAATTTCATTAAATCAACGTCGTTATCAATTTCCTCAAACAGTATGTATAGTGCTGACTTTCTGCACGTCGTCAGTCCACCAATTCATACTGCATATACGTAATTTTGCAGATCTTCTTTCGATTCCTTGGTAAAAGGGCTGTCCATAAATAATGGCATAATTTTTTTTTCAACATTTTAACCTCCCCCCCTCCCGCCTGTCATAAAGTTCGTTTTAAAAGCTAATTTTCGTACACATATTCGTATTAAAAAATGCTTGATGTCACACTTCTTACTCTTTCGTTCCCCCTTGCCACAATTTCACGACCCCCTCCCTTCTTCCTTTAACATCATTTGTGTTGTAGTAATCCACAAATACTTCATTATTATCCATCAGGATTGTCAAATTATTTGAAGTCGAACCTTTCGAGTCGGTTTGAAATTTGTGAATGGAAAGTGTTCCATTTTTTTTTGCTACGAAAGTGCGTGTTTGAAATTCTGTAATTTTTGATTGGTTGAATAAAATATAATAAAATAGCGTACCAAATTGAAGGAAATTTAAAGCTCTACAACTTTGTCATGAATACTGATTCTAAAAAGCACTAGAAGCAAATATTTGACAAAAAGAAATAATTTTTTAAAAAATCATCGATTTTTCATATTATATACCAGGAAAATTTTTGGAAATTTGACAAACATGTGCAGAAACAGTGTCATAGGAAGTTTATTTAGCTGGAATTCTTATTTTAAACGCATTTTTTCCACCGTTTCCGACATTTTCTCGAAAAACCCAAAATTTTCTTCCCCCCCCCCCCCACCCTCCCTCTCACCTTGGCTCACCCCCAGGGTCGGGGATTTTTAATATGTTAACTTACTAACTATTCCTAACAATATTCTGAAGTCAAAATCTATCGCATATTCCATGCACGCTGCAATGTGTTCATTGACTGGACTATATATGAGTTGTAAAAATAATATTTAAGTAAAAACGAAAAACAGGGTTCTTATTTCCTGTCGGGGTTAATAATTCTTTTGTCGTAAATACTATGCATGCAAAAGTTAAAATTCTTTTTGAACATTTTTTTTATTCATGGAATTTTTTTTTTTTGGGGGGGGGGGGGGGGAGCGAAAGAACTGCACTGGATGGCTGCATGCTAGTAATTTTAATATTTTGGAAGAAGAAAAAAGAAAAATAAAACTGCTTTCATGGCATTCCGTTTTCTTGGGGGGGGGGGGGGAAGTAACAATTAAATTTTACAAGTTTACTCTTTTCTAGATCAGAAGAAAACATAAAAACTCTGAAATAAGCTCTTTTACATTTTTTAGATACTCTCACTGAAATTTTCAGCTGTAAATTAAATAGAAAACTCTGGAAGGTTGTTTTTTCTTAGAAATTGAGCATATTTCATCTTTCGTTAATTTACTAAAAGTTTTCCATTCATTTATGATTTTTTTTATAGGTAGATTAACTAAAGGCAGTTTAAGTACGTTGCGTCATGTTTTCGTGTTAATGTGATTTAAATTTAGTTTTTCTAAAAGCGGCTTAGAGTTTTTTTTTTTTTTTTTTTTTCTTTTTTGCAGCTTAATGTATGATATACCAGTAGCATTTTAGTTTTACGCTAAAAGAAAAAAAAATACAGAAAACGAAGAAGAAATCAAGGTACATATATTATGGAAACATAGGTACTGAAATTAAATTTTAGTAAATTACGAAGAGCTTAATTTGGAATTTCATGACAAAGTATTAAATGTATCTATATTCAGATTTAATACAAAAAAAAATCCCATTCGTAATGTATTGATGCTTTGCACATTGTTTACAGTACGTAAAATACGATTTTTAATCTCTTTCGTTGATAACTCTCTGGACATAAATGGAGTGTATTTACTGATGTAATCCTGATTTAATGAGCAAAAATTCCGAAGAATGTATTCTTTCAAAACATGGAGCAGTGCAAATGAAAAATTCACAGAAAAATAAGCAACGCTTTGTACTTGACGTTGCTTCCGGTGGGATCAAATATAAAAGTGAGGGAAGTTAAGCTCCTCGGGCAAAGTAAATTTAAGCCGCCTCAAATTTGTTTGTGAATTTTAGATGTAACAGAAAACGTATATACATTTTTTTCCTCGGAAACAGGTCTGAAATATTATATTCAGAAGAAATGAAATTTATTTTCCCTGAGGCAACCTACTTTAAAAGCGAATGTAGACATTTTTTAAATAAATGTCATATTAAGAACGTTGTATCAAACATTCAATTTATGAAAATTAAATATATCAAATCAAATTGGACAAAGTAAAAGTTATATTTACGAATAAAACGTATACAGTCCGGTCAGATTTCATGTCACTGTTACGAATTGAATGTGTATTGAAAAATATTTTAGGTTTTTAAAATTTAAATTTTCTGAATGCGGGTTTTAAACTATAAAAATAGTTAATTGTGAATTTTAAAAATGATTTTTGGCATATGCAAAAATCAGTTTTATATTACAAACTAGCAAGGGTTAACAGTCTTTGGGGCACCTAGTTTCGAAAATCCCCTGCAATAATTAATTATTACTTATATTTTTTTTTCTAATTTTGGGAGGATCCCGGGGCCCCTGGACTCTTTATGTATATGCTCTTGTACTTAACCGATATTTAACTGTTATTAACGATCCTTTTAAAGAATTGATTATCTTTGCAAACACAGACCATCCACATTTTATTGTTATACCTATGTTTAAGCAAGAACTTCTTTGCATAACACATTTTTAGGTTCGTTTTTTTTTTTTCTGGTGCTAAAATTATTAAGCTGCTTGATGAACAGACTTTGGAGCAAGCTACATAAAATTGGCAGTGTGAAAAAAAGTCTTCTTTTAAATTGATCCGTGCTACTTTTAATGTCTGTCCTTGTGACTTATTAACGGTTATTGCAAAGCAAACTTTTACAGGAAACTGCACTCTTCTAAATTCAAAAGGATAGTCCACCTATGATGATGTTCTTAAAAACTTCGTTACTAGTTTTAAAAAAATGAAAGCAAAAGACAGAAACATTATTGTTTGACTTAAGAAAAGCCTCGAAGAATCACGTGAGAAACAAAAACAATATCAAATTTAAAATTTGCTATCGACTAAAAGTTGAGATGAAGTACTGAATAATGATTTGAATGGAGGAAAGCCTCTGAAAATAAGGAATTTAAATTTCAATGACAGGTTTTAATTTCAATTTCACAGATATTAAGGGGTTTTGGAACTAATTTTTCCCGAACTAATTGATATTTCGAAAAATCCTTTCTTAGTGGATACTTTCGTAATCATGTGGACATGCCTGCCAAATTTCAAGTCTGAGGCTTCAGCGGTATTAGCTGTGCGTTGATATATATATATATATATATATATATATATATATTTGTAATATATATATATATATATATATATATATATATATATATATATATATATATATATATATATATATATATATATATATATATATATATATATATATATATATATATATATATATATATATATATATATATGAAATCTCAGGACATTAATTTTTATATATTAAGATTATAACTTTCTGAAGATCTCAACTAATGTTACACAATATGAATAAACGCAACTGTGCATTGCTTCTTAATCAGAATCTTGCTATTAATAAATGAAATGAAAATTACTATTTTAAACATTTGGAAATTATTTATTTGTCATGAATAAAAAACAGTTATTTAAAAAAAAACTTGCAAATATTTAAAAGCAAAAACTTTTTTTCATTTCAAATACAACATATTGTACAACTTGTGACCGTTTTTTTTAAATAAAATTAAACACCAATAGTATTTTTAATACAGTAGGTTAGATGACTAGTTATGGACAGAGATTTTTTTAAATTTGAATTGTTGTTGAACTGTGAAATTTCAGTTCTAGTGGACGTAAAAAACGAATTCTCAAGGTGTTAGTACTTAAAATTTAAATTATTGTAACTACGAAAATGTCCTTCTTCTTCAAATATGATATATATATTGTTTTGTGTATGAATGGTCATATGTACCCGTAACTAAAGCACTTTTTTTAATTGATTACTTATGGGCACATTGGCTTGAAAGGATCTTAAATATATAAATCATGAAAAACGTAATCCCATACGTTGAGGAATCTTCGAAGAATAAAAACATACGAATAAAACTGTGATTTGATTAAAAAAAATAACAATAATAAATTAGAAAAAAAAACCTGCACTGTTATGGCCTTAACGAATAAACTCCTCGAAAATTTGCGTGCTAAGGAAAAACATTATGGATGATTAAGAAGCATTAACATAACCAATCAGACTTCACATAAAAACATATTTGTGATTAAGATTCGACGAATGCCTATATTTTACGCAGCTATTTATTTATATAGTAGTATTAAAATTTATTATTTCGTTTACTAATATGAAATGTGTCAGTACATTTACATTTTGCGAACTTTAAGTTTTTAAAAGAAAGACCTTGCATGAAGTATAATTTTAACCATAACTTTGGAGATATAAGCATAATAAATGTTCCATACCCTAGAGGTTAAGATTGCTGCATGCATGCAAAACTTTAATTGCTATACGGTATACATCAAGGAAGAAATAAAATGTTAAGTTAGTAAGCCGGATATTTTAATAAAAGTAATATCAAACAAAATTCCCGGGAAAAAATCATATCTAGTTATGTATGTGCCAAATAACTCGAATTCTGATAAGGATAGTACTTTTCCGTTTTGGATATTTCAAGGATAATTTTACTGTTTTCCCCCAAAATAATCTGAAATATAAAACAGAGTAAAACGTATTTTTAGGTTGTAAGCCTCGTTAAAAAATTTCCTTCGTGTCTCGAAGTATGAGAGAAATTATTGTACTATATTTACTAACTGAATAAATTTTCAGACACCAAGAATTTTTTAAAAATATTATTTCGTATTTTATCTCTCAGGAAGTTAGTTTTCCAGGAAGATCTTTTTGACATACTAAGTGGGTTATTACGCATTGATAAAGGAATGCTGGGGGGCAAAATTGAAGCTCAATGTCTTGAAAATATATTTTTCATTTCCTTTTTTTAAGACGAAAGTTTTTATTAACTTGATCGACATGAATTCCATAATTTACGAATTATATTCAGTTTGGACTTAAGATGAAGCTATAATTAAAGTAAAAAAAAAAAAAAAATAGATGATGTCGATGTTAAGTGATATAGGTACGTTTACAATTTGTTATCATTCATTTATAAAAAACTGAAGTTTAAAAATTGTTATTACTTGTTATTTAAGTTTTAAAGTCTGGGCTTTAAGTCAGAACTGACTCGAATGTATTTCATCATGTAAAATTAAAAAAAAAAAAAAAAAACTTGAGTTTCGGTCGATTGATGTACTAGCAGGAACTGAAATGTCTTAAACTATACAAGACATCAGTTTATGCAACAATAAAACTCACAAACATTGTTTTAAAAATGAAACACAATAGGTATATCCCCAAAATTTTTGAAGTACTTGAAACGATTAAGAGTGGAGTTCGTAAGTAAAAAAGTTATATTAAAAAATATTAATAAAAAACAAAATATTATGCAATGTAATTACACATATAAATGTAAAATATAACTACAATTTCTGGAACATCCTATATAAATAATTGATTTTGGGATGTTTTTTTTTTCTGAGCAATCACGATTGCTTATTGCTTTCATTTGACTGTTTTTGGCGTGCTATCATTTTATTTTCTCACCAGCACCCTCCGCACCATTACCGTCGACCGGCTCCTCACGATGCTGCTCCTATAGCGAAAACCGTCTCCTGGTTGCATCCATATCCTACACACACGCGCATATATACACAACTACACACACACATGCACACATACACACACACATTCCCACACATACACACACAAACACGTATACACACGCATACATACAGAAACCTACACATACACACAACTACCCACACATTAATGCCTGCACACAGACACAAACAAATATGCCTTCACACATACACACATACCCAAACACACATTCATACACACAACTTCCCACACACTTGTGCCAACACACAGCAGTATGAAAAATCAAATACATAACAAAGCCTTTGATGTTTTTGCCATTATTGTTTAATAATACAAATGCATCAGAAACTCTAAAATGTGCTCAGAATATCTTAGAAAATCTGTATTTTTAAATTAAACCTTTTTAAACAAAATATAAATTGTTGGAAGGGCAGTATAAAAATAGATCTTAATATTTCAATACATATAACAGGCTGGACATTACGTTACCACCAAAATGTGTTTTCATAATTGAACTTTAAACATTTAAGATAAAAATATAATGTATAGAAACAGTAATGAAAACCTACTCATTTTCATGAACAAATATTATTTTCCATAAAAATAATTTTTACAAATATTTTTTTTTCTCGAAAAAATTCTGCCTTTACTTTTAAACTTATTGTTATCGTAAAAACTAACATTTAATGAGCATGGGCTTTTCTTCATTTTGTGTAGTTATTTTCTTTTTCCAGAAAAACAGCTACGAAAATAAGATTTGCATTTCTGTAGACATTTAAAATGTACATGCATTAGGCAAATGGAATACGAATAGTTGTATTTGAACTTTAAACGAAATGTTTCTTCAAAGTTTATTAATTCCCTGAAGTTTTTAAAATTGAGCAAATGTTTCTGTCTGCTTAAGCGCAAGCAGAACTCTATGTATAACCAAAACACATTTTAAACTAGTATTGAATTATTTTACTCTTCCTCACCAAAGTGTAAGAGAAAACTTATTAATGTTTCTTAATTTTACCCCCCTTATATTGATGTATATAGCGGTCATTCTCCTTAAACTGTTAAAAACCAATTTACAAGTAAAAAAAAAGAAGAAAAATTAATTTGAATTTTGACATCTTGAATTCAAATTATGTTTTTCGCAGTATTGTATTCGCAGTGTGTGTATGTAGGCGTGTATGTTTGTGTGTAGGGGATATGTGGATGTGTGTGTAGGCATTTGTGTTTGTGTGCTGGCATAAGTGTGTGGCTAGTTGTGTGTATGAATGTGTGTGTGGGGGGGGTATGTATATGTGTGTGTAGGCATATGTGTTTGTGTCTGTGTGCAGGCATGAATGTGTGGGAAGTTGTGTGTATGTGTGTGTATGTGTGTATGTTTTTGTGTGTGTGTATGTGTAGGTGTCTGTATGTATGCGTGTATGTGTGTGTAGGTGTATGTGTGCGTGTGTGTATGTGTGTGTGTAGTTGTGTATGTATGCGTGTATGTGTGTGTAGGTGTATGTGTGCGTGTGTGTATGTGTGTGTGTAGTTGTGTATGTATGCGCGTGTGTGTAGGAATCGATGCAACCGGGAGACGGCTTTCGCTATAGGAGCAGCATCGTGAGGAGCCGGTCGACGGTGATGGTTCGGAGGGTGGCGGTGGAAAATTAAAATTATAGCACGCCAAAAACAGTCAAATAAAAGCAATAAGTAATCGTGGTTTCTCAAAAAAAATAATTTTAATTTTGACATTTTCAATTCAAATTATGTTTTTGGCAATCACGAGTGTGTGTGTGTATATGTAGGCATGTGCGTTTATGTGTGTTTGTGTGTAGGGGTATGTGTATGTGTGTGTAGGCATGTGTGTTTGTGTCTGTGTGCAGGCATGAGTGTGTGGGTAGTTGTGTGTGTATGTGTAGGTGTGTGTATGTATTCGTGTGTGTAAGTGTTAGAGTGTGTGTATGTGTTTGTGTGTAGGTGTACGTATGTGTGTGTATGTGTTTGTGTGTGTGTATGTGTTTGTGAGTAGGTGTATGTATGTGTGTGTATGTGTTTGTGTGTGTGTATGTGTTTGTGAGTAGGTGTATGTATGTGTGTGTATGTGTTTGTGTGTATGTAGGTGTCTGTATGAATGCGTGTGGGTGTATGTGTTTGTGTGTATGTAGGTGTCTGTATGAATGCGTGTGTGTGTATGTGTTTATGTGTAGTTGTGTATGTATGCGCGTGTGTGTAGGATATGGATGCAACCTGGAGATGGCTTTCGCTAGAGGAGCAGCATCGTGAGGAGCCGGTCGACGGTGATGCTGCAGAAGGTGCTGGCGGGAAAGTAAAATGATAGCACATCAAAAAAGTCAAATGAAAGCAATAAGCAATCGTGATTGCTCAAAAAAAAAAAGATTGGTGAAACATTTTTTTTTTATGAATGCGTTTCAAATCAAGTCAAACAAAAGGTGGATAGGCATGCGAAGATAAGCAGTATGCCTTAAAATGTTAGGAATATGGGCGAGCAGTCTATCATATCTCCCCAATTATCTTCACCCAGTCGAAATTATTTTTCGAATTGATCTTACTTTTTTAAAAAAAAATGTTTTATTATTGTCAAGTTAATGTTGTACTTTCAAGACAACACAATGTTTCAAATGTAGATTTATTTTATTATTTCAATTTGATACGAATAAAAAAAATAAAATTACAAAAAAACTGACAAACTATATTTAATGTTTCTGCACTCAGAAGCGTTTAAGCGTTTCCGTAATTATATTCTTTCAGTTCTCAAAAAAATAATAAATAATTATAAAAAATAGAAAATACTAGACAATTAGTTGGATACTTTAAATTTAACTTGAAAAATATTCAATACTTAAACAGATTTAATTAAAAACTTTGGAGCACATATTAACTTATTTATAAGATTCGTTTTAAACATTTTAAAACCAACGTTTCGAAAAATAAAATTTTCGGAAATGAAAATGATTTATTTTGTGGGATGACTTACTTCTTCACTCCCCTTGACTTGTCAAAAGCCACCAATCTTCGATGAATTGTTTCTGATTAATGCTTCACAAGTTAAAGAAAATGAGGAAAAAATTTATCATACAAAATAATTTATTTTATGGGATCAGGATCTCGAATAATGTCTGATCTTAAGCCTACTATCAAACGATGAGTTTGTTTCATCATTATTTGCTTCCAGAAACCTTAATGTGTTACAAAATTATTTTGCACACAATAAAAAACCGTCTTATGTTGATATAAACCTAATTTCTTATCGCAGCTGGCAGTAGCCCAACTAAATTGCACTTTTTGAGTTGAAAAGTTGGAAGAGAAAATGGCACGAAAAAAACTGCCCCTCGAAAATTTCGACTTTTTGCCAAGTTAGTTTATTTTATTAAACTAAAAAAAAAGGAACTGAACAATATGAAGTAGAAAGCAGGAATAACTCTAATCATATTGAAGTTGGCATGATTGTTTTAAAATTTGATTTGAAGAAAGCACAGAACAACAAAACTTGGATTACTTTTATAGAATTTCGATCGATTGATGTTTCAACATCTACATGGAATAATTTTTAGTTTTCCAATCTCAGAATTTTGGATTTTGTTTGAAATCTTTAGTCTGAAATTGTTTGTTCATGTTATTTTCCGAACGTTTATAATAGCTTTGTTTAATTAATCTTTTTCTTAAGTGCATATATTTTAAATTATACTTTATTATATTATTGAATTTATATTAAAAAATTAAAAACAAAATGTCTGATTGCTGCTTTTAATAACTTGAATTAAAATTTACTGTTCAGCACAAAGGTATTTATTTATCTTATTTATCTTGGAATGTACTTGTTGTGTATTTTTGCGTAATCTTACCGTAAACGCGGGCTACTTTGGCCCAGATTTTTGAGATTTTCTCGATTTTTCTCAATAATTTTGTATCTACTCATATTTTCAAACTGTGAACACTTTTTGACGCGTCTAGAGCTATCGTAGTTTAATTTTTCAACAGTGATAATTTTGTTTCTATGTATAATTACATTTTGGAATTGTTTTTATTTTGGGCAAATGTTACCCTTGCGTTTGGGTTACTTTGGCTCAGAGTGGTTTTCTTTATTTGAAACCATTGCAGAACTAATTAGAGTCAATGAATTATACGAAAAACTATTTACTTGAAAAAACAATACATTAAAAAGAAGTTTGAGTCACTCATATTTGTTTTAACAAAAATTAAATTAAAAAAATATGTGTGGGCATACCTAGTTATTGTCTCGGAAATTACCGACAGTCATCTTTTCACACATTAGTTTTTGAGGTTTAATAATCTTATATCTTAAAACGAGCAATTCTTGTGGGTATGTATATATATATTTAGTTATATTTCGTATCTCGAAAACGGCTCTAACGATTTGGATGAAATTTTGGAATTAATTATAGTTTTGCATTCTAAGTTCATCTACATCAGTGTTTTTTCTGTAAAACGCGATTTTTTACAAAGAAATTTTTTTATTATAAGGTCGAATTAAGTTAAGCCTTGAAACAAAGTGTGAATTGACATATAAGGCAGAGGATTTGCAACCATAACAATGAAAATTTGTCTCTTCTCGCTTTAAAATTTTTAAGTTAACCAGCACAGGCTGATATTAGCCACTTTGGCTAATTTCAATCACACTTGGCTAAAAACAAATTCAAAAGGATTATGCCAGCCGATGTAAGGCTTTTTATAATTTTTTTAAGCGAAACTATTGCTTGATCGTCTTATTTTATTTAGTTATTTTTTTACATTTCAAATAGTTTATGTGTTTTTTAAATCATGCATCTATATATTATTTTGAAAAAACATATGTTTTGAGACTGTTTATATTTTGTTTAAACAGTTGTTGTTATAATTTACTGGAGTGGTTTGTGGATCATCAGTTTTTATGCATAGCATGCGGTATGTAGCATTTCCTGGCGTGAAGTGACCAACGGCACTAAAAGTACTTATTCCAAATGAAAATCTCGATTGGAATAAAATCGTGAATTGCAATATAGTATGGAAGAAAGTAATGGGTTAAACTCCAATTTCACCATAGTAAAATTGGCTCCAAGTTCAAAATCATTTCATTAATGACAGGAAAATTGTATAGTGGAAACAAAAATGTATCAGATAGTTTAAAGCAAAATGTTGATTTAACTGCATTCAGAATCTTCTTTGCTTGGTTCTTTAGAGTTATAAGAAGGTCGCGACGCATTTTCAATCCTAGCATTTTTTTCATATTTATTGTTGCCATGGGTCTTAAAAACAACTTTTCTGGTAATACCTAGCATTAAATATTTATACGCAACCAGAGCTTCCCTAGGTGGGGAAGAGGAGGCCTATATTCAGTAGTAGGCTTCTAATAGCTGAAATGGTTATAATGCTGATGATGTGTTTACATCAATATTCTCGTTTTTCGAAATCATATCCAACGACTGGCGAGAGTCTCAATATTTCGTTAACGTGATGCTTTTCAAGTATATTTGAAAAAGTATCGAACCTTAGAAAAAACACGAGTTGACAAAAAATAATTCCTTTAAAGCCGAGAGAGGCTCGGTCGTCCAAGTAATTTTATTAATAGAACACCATTCATAAAATAAAAAATCCTAAATTGTTGCCAACTTCCAAAACTTACTGATGCATTCCAAGCTCTCAACATTAGCTCATTTTTCTCTCACATCAACCACTACTCCCGGAAACCTGCGCTCATTCATTCTACAGCAACAAAATTATGTAAATTTTCCAACAAATTTAATTAAATAAATATTTAAAATAATAATAAGAAGAACTGAGTTAACTTCTCTAAATCTCTTACAACTTACAATTCCTCTTCATCTTCCAAAGTAAAATCCATGTAACTAAGCCATGATGAATTGAGTCTGTAATCGATGCCTTCATCCGTTGCAAAGAATTCCCATTTTTAGTCTACTTTCCCAGTAAAAGTCAGAAAAAGAAGAAAAAAGCATGAAAGAAGACTTAATGCATCTGAAAAATATCGCGAAAAACAAAAAAAAGTCAAAAATAAATAAAATAATTAAATAAATATCGAAAAATTAAAAATTGGAAAGTAGGGTATTGAGATGGGGAAAAATGTCTGTCGGTCCGTCGGTCCGTCGGTCTGTCTGCCTGTCCCCCTCTAATAACTTTTGAATGAATTGTCCGATTCGAACAAACTTTTTTTTGTTCGAAAGATCTCGACGAGGACACCTCATTCCCATATTTCACTTTTTGATTTGAACTATTTTTTGTTCAATTTTGAACAGTTCAAAAAAACTTAACATTAGCGCCTACGGGGAAATTGAAGGCAATTCTGAACTATGAGGCGAATATGCTTCAAACAAACTTTGTAGGAAAAAGCTTTTGATAAAAAATTTGTATATAAAATATATTTTTGATTCGAACAATTTTCCGTTCAATTTTGAACAGTTCAAATCCCTCAACATTAGTGCCTACGGGGAAACTGAAAGTCAATGTAGATTCCGTACTTGAAGGCGGATTTACTTCAAACAAATTTTGTTGGAAATAGCTCTTGACGCCAAACTTCAGACTCCGACTCCGAGAATTTAGGGGCACCTGACTCTGACTCCTACTCCTGTGCCCGACAATTAATCGGACTCCGACTCCCCGACTTCGACCCTGACTTCGTAGCTTTGGCAAAAATTTATACACGGAGGACAAATGACTGAGTCCAATTCCGGGATACTCGACTCCGACTCCTTTATCTCAAAATGTGATTGACTCCGATTCCGCAGCTATGGTTTTAACTGCGAAATAATTATTGCTGATATGTCTTTTTTTTATTTTCACGCTAAAGTTTTAATTTAGGTATTTAGTTTTCGGGGAATAAACTCGAAGTCATTTATGTTTCTACATAAAGATATGCGCAGACGATTATTATTATTATTATTATTATTTTTTTTTTTTTTGACAATGAAAAGTATTTCTTTAAGTTGACATTTTATTGTTTTTATTTATTTTGGTAAGTGCATTAATGCATTTAAAAAAATATTTTTGGCAACAGGGGGAAAAAAACGATTTTTTTTTGATATGATGTATTTATTTTAATGAGCTTATTAATTTTAATTATTATTTTTTCGTTTTGAAAGCTGTTAAAGATTTTTTTTATGGAAAAAAGTGCATTAGCTGCTTTGTTTAAAAGGTGCTGCTATTTTATTTGTTCGTTTTTTAAAAATTTAATTTAATTTTTTTATTTATTTTTTTACGCATTTTTTTTTTAGATGAGTGAGGAATATTTTATTCCTAGAAATTAGCTTAAAATATTAAAAAAATATGCTTGAAACAATTTGCGACTTTAGCTATTTTTGAGAATATTGATCAGGTACTAGAAAGTAGTCTGAGTATACGGGAAAGTAGGCTCGTATAATTCTAGACAGAACTTCTTGTTTACTTCCTTTTACAAAAAAGGAGGAATTGTATTCGCGAAAAAATTTTCACTCAAAAATCGACCTTATTTTACTCACCCTCGAATGAATATTGAGTTTTTTTGTTTTTTTCTTTGACTCGACCAGACGGGGATAAGTGCCTAAGAACGTATAGACACGCGAAATATCCGTAATGATGATTCCCGAGTTAATTACAAAGAATTTTCTCGTGACGTCTGTATGTACGTATGTATGTGCGTATGTGCGAACGTGCGTATGTGCGTATATACGTACGTGCGTATTTGTGTATGTATGTCGCATAACTCAAGAATGACATGTTCTAGATAGTTGAAATTTATTACATAAACTTCTAGTGGGATCTAGTTGAGCACCGTCACTTTTGGTTACATTCGTGTGTTTCTAAAGGGGTCTTTTGCCCCTTTTTGGGGGGAAATCATTGTTAATTTCGATGTAAACTCAAGTGGCGTTATCATTTGTCGGACACTTGGCGATATATCGCCAGTCTTTTCTTCACCAAGTTTTGTTGCCAACTTGGCGACAAATTTGGCGATGTTTTTTTTAAAATCTATTTCAATTTGGTCACTGTTGGTGATATTTACTAGAGAGTAAACTATTGAATCACATTAAAATTGCCAGTAATGAGGGAATGACATTAAATTGGAGTAAAAGGAAGTCATGTGGTTCACACATCAGCTCGTTTCTTGTTCTTTCCTGTTCAGAGTTTAATTTTTAGGTTTTTTTTTTTTTTCTTCTCCATATATCTCTCACGGATTTTTTTTTTTCCATTTTTTTTTTTCATCCTAGGCCAAAGTAGGTCGTATTTTTCAGATTAGGAATTATGTTGTTATTGTGATTTTTTTAAAGAAATACTTTAACAGAAAGGAGACGTACAACTATGCTATAAGATAAAGTATTAAACTGTGTTTATGAATATGTACTTAACGAACTCTTAGCTAAAGTAGAACTGATGCTACATATAGATGCTTGAGAGCTTTTAAAGACATATTTTAGCACAAGGAACGTAGAACCACAAGTATTGCTTCTAGAACAGAGTTATTGAACTGATTGGTATGCATAACTCAGTGCTTGGGAATGCTCTCTAGCGGGTTCTGTCAAATTTTGTTTAAAAATTGCTTCTTGAAGGTTGATGGAGAACCGAGGGTTGATAGAAAGAGGTTGTATCTTTTTCTCAATTTGGATCTAAGGACCCTAGGGTCAAAGTAGCTCGCGTTTTCGGTATGTTATTACGGAAAATGCATTTCTACATGCTATTTGCTTGCATTCTACATGCAACATGAACCCATTGTTTTCGTTTAAAGTCGAAAAAAGAAAAGCAAAGAAAAATGCATGACAGAAAGCTTAGTGCATCGTAAAAAGATCTTCAATATAGTAAAAAGTAAAAATATATTAATGAATAGTAAAAATTTAATATTTTTTGAAAGTTTGTTTATGAGATGGAGAAACTCGTGCAACCTTGTCTGTGTGTATCAGTTTCATTGTCAGTAGGTCTGAATGTTTCCCCTAATATTTTTGTAAGGAAATATGTCGTTCAACTTTTCAGCAAAAATAAGAGCAAAATCTCTCTGCTTTCAATAAAGAAATATATGAAGTAAAATATATGCAGAAGAATATTTTCATTTTATTTCAATTGTACTGTTTGACATACAAGAAATGATTTACCCTCAATTTTCTTTAAAAAGTAAGTAAAACATTTCTCTGAGCTGTTTTAAAGAACGTAATTGATGTATACATTTTTCATTAGTTGTATTTGACGCAAAAGTAATTTATTGTACAGGGTGTTTCAAAATGAATAGTGGGGTTTTAACATGTTATAATATTTATTGCACCAAACTTATAGCCACAAGTGATATATCAAATGAAAGAGAAACTCAAACAGTTTTACATAATAGCCTACAAGTGTTCAATGTGAGCACCATTCGTCACTCGGCACACGTCAAGACGATATGCGAGTTCTTCCCAAACTTTGATGAGTGTCTCATTAGTAATTGCTGCAACAGCTGTTTCAATCATGTTTCTTAATTCAGGAAGGTCGGCTGGCAGTGGAGGCACATACACACGGTCCTTAATAAACCCCCAAAGATAGAAATCACACGACGTTAGGTCGGGTGACCGTGGAGGCCATGGGAAACAAGCCCTGTCATTAGGCCCCTAACGGCCAATCCAGCGGTCGGGTACAGTTAGGTTAAGCCAATCGCGTACTTCATTATGCCAGTGAGGCGACGCACCATCTTGCTGAAAGATGAAGTTTTCTGGTTCATCTTGTGTCAGTTGAGGGAAGATCCATAGCTGTAAAGTATCCAGATAAGAAGTCAGATTGCAGCGGAAACATTCCACGCGCATGCGCACTGATGCCAACAAACAAAAAACTGTTTGAGTTTCTCTTTCATTTGATATATCACTTGGTGTAATAAATATTATAACATGTTAAAACCCCGCTATTCATTTTGAAACACCCTGTATAACGTTACAAATGCGCAAAGCCAGAGCTAAGGCGGTATCGCTTTCGGTATTCCCGACTTCTAACTACGTTGGAGTTAACAAATCTACTTGTCACTATGCATAATTTGAAAAAATCACAGCAAAAAATTATTTTTCAAAGAAGAATTAATGCAAAGAAGCCTTCCAACTTTTAAAAATGAGTTATAATTGTTTTATAATATCCGAAATTATCTGCTCATTAATTTACAAAACTTTGGCATTAAAGATGAAAACATTGAAAAAGAATATTGAATTAAATTATAAACAGGAAAAAAAAAACTAATAATTCTTTGTGAAGTAAATATTAATGTAAGGGAATACAAAGGAAAATTAAAAATATTTAAAATGAAAAATATTGTTAGATTAAGTTCAAAAAGGTCTGATTGAAATGTCGTACTACCAAAACACTTTGCTTGGAGTAAATGAGGCGACTTATAAAAAATCTAAACTAATGAACAAAGACAGTTCTGAATATTTAATTGTTGTAAAGCGAACACGTAAACTAAAAAGTTAAACAATAATGTTTCTTTTATTTGAGAGAAAATAACATTTTCTTAAACCTGGAATCTTATTTTTAAGAAAAGGCTATTAGTTTAATAAATAATTTATTCAAGACTTCATACAACTAAGCCTTTTTTTGTTGTTGAAACGTAACCTACAAAAATGTAAGGTTTCATGGTTCATTTGCTGTGGAGTTGGACGGCTTACTTTATTTTGAAGTTTTCCAGCAAAAGTATTTATTTGTTTCAGAATATTACACTATTTCAAGTAAAATATATGCATTTTTGAAGTTATTTTAATATTTCAAATCAAAAATATTGACATTGAATTAATAAGTTTTTAATTTCACTCTGCATCATTCATGTTATCAATTTCATGGTATCAATTCGATGTGCTTATAATTTAAACTCTTCACTAGCCTGTAAAATCGTAACAGCTTTGTTTTTGAGCCTTCCTTTCTTCGTTTTTACCAGTATAATGTAATTCATTCATTGAAAATTAATCCTAATCAATTTATATTTTGAACTCATGAAAAATGTTATTTAATAATTTATTGTTATATTGTTATTTAAAAATGTTATTTAAATAAATAAATACATAAATAAATGAAATATATAATTAAAACAAGTTAAGGAAAACCAGTTAAAAAGTCATCTCGATACACTTTTCTCCAAATACCCCTCACACACATATTTCCACTTCGTTTTCATTACAGATCAACAAATCTAAAAATCACAAATGCGGCAGTGAAAAGCAAAGGGGTGTAAGTGAACATTCTCAAGTCTTGACTAAAAGCATTTAAATATCCGGCCCTAGGTAGGCTTTCATTGATTTTTTTTTTCTAAATCATGCTGTATAACAACAGCTACCAGGGCTACCAGTACTATCAACTTTGTCCTCAGACAGAGGAGAGGTTCACCTATTTGTACTGGTTATCTCCTAATTTTAAATTTTGCCACTTACATCCCTTTGCTTCTCACTGCCTCATCATATCTTTTCTCTACATATCTTTTTTCTATTGAAAAAAGAAAACAAAAAAATTTATAAAAAAATAAAAATAATTAATTTGAATTTTGTCATCTTGAATTCAAATTATGTTTTTCGCAATCACGAGTGTGCGTATGTAGGCGTGTGTGTTTGTGCGGGGGGGGGGGGGTATGTGTGTTTGTGTGTAGGGGGTATGTATATTTGTGTGTAGGCATGTGTGCTGGCATAAGTGTGTGGGTAGTTGTGTGTAGGTGTGTGGGGAGGGGGTATGTGTATGTGTGTGCAGGTATGAATGTGTGGGTAGTTGTGTGTATGTGCTTGTGTATGTGTGTGTATGTGTGTGTGCGCGTGTGTGTGTGTGTAGTTGTGTATGTATGCCCGTGTGTGTAGGACATGGATGCAACCTGGAGACGGCTTTCGCTATAGGAACAGCATCGTGAGGACCCGGTCGACGGTGACGGTGCGGAGGGTGGCGGTGAGAAAATAAAATGATAGGACATCAAAACAGTCAAGTGAGAACAATAAGCAATCGTGATTGCTCAAAAAAAAACAAAGAATGTTTACCCCCTTAATTTTTATTAGAATTTAAAGAAATAAAATCAAAGCTTTTTATGTATGATACACGGACAGTATGCTGCCGTTGGTAGGTAGATAACAGTATCTGCAGAAATGAATTCTCGAGATATTTCAAGAAACGTGTTTTGGATTCATTACCATCAACAGGAAAATGTTGAAATTTGACGGTTTTTTTCCGGATTTTTTTCAACGGAAACCAAATTTGCAAGCTCGTACAATTAAGCTAACCCAAAATAGAAGACAAAATTTAAAAAAAAAAATAACGATCACAAAATAAAAAGGAAATTAAAAAAAAAGGTTACTGTCCTTTACCCGCTCACGGCTATATAGCATTGATTATCGAACAAATATATTTCCCCTAATATAATATAATACAATAATACCCCTAATATAATATAAATACAATAGGTATGCATTTATAGTATTGAAAGACTTAGTAAATACTGATAGCTTTAAAAAATAAGCTTGAAAGTGTCCTGAAGGATAATGAAAATGAATCTCGCGACTTTACTAAACTTACGTCTCTGTTATTGTAGCATTATTGCTGTTGCGATTTCCCTGTATTTTGTCTTTAACATTGTTTCAGCACTTGTATATAATGTAATTAAAAGGATAATGTTCTTCAAGCATTTACAAACAGAATAGGGGGGGGGGGTGAATAATTTATCCTATGGATCTAGTAAGATTTTTTTTCGTTACGGTCTTCGCTTTAGACAAGAGGGTTTTCTTTCCTTTTTTTATTTTTTTTTTCAACTTTTTTTTTTTTTTTTTTGCGGTTTGTGTTTATTTAAAGGAAAACACGAATGCATCTTGCATGAAGATTCTACTAAAAGCAGATACCATTATTTGATGAAAAAAATTATAAAACGAAATAGATAGTCGGATATAATGTTTCTCTATTAGTAAGCTAAAACATTAATTACATATTCAGATGATTTATGAGTTTGCTAAAAAATATCCCTTTCATTCATGTATTTTCGAATCTTGAAAAACATTATCTTCACACCAAATGCATTAGGCTTAAACTACATAAACAGTTGATGAAAAAGAGTAATTTATGGCACTGTCTATTCTTCTTTTTTATTTTATTCATCCATTCTCTTTCGATTTACTTTTTACATCATATGTGAATTTCTCAGTTCAGTAACTTTATTTTGTCGTATTTATTGCAACTAAAAATAAAATGTAGTAGCGATGACATTTACGCAAAGAATTTTCCAACATTTCCATTACAGGGAATATTTACCAAACAAACTGGTATTCGACGCCTGTTCCGAATGTTTTACGAACTGTTCGAACGGCGGTTCTTTTACGGCATTCATTCTGAGCAAATAAACATTTAAGACGGACTTTTTGGGTCAATTCCGAAAATTGCTATTGGGAGTTTATTTTCTTCCGCGACAGGGAAAGAAATTCGTTTTTGATGTTATGTGTTATTATTTTTTTCTAAACTTCTCTTTGCATGACTTGCTATGATGACTAACGGTTTTGTTTGCTATTTTAGTGGTAAATATTTTGCATCGGAACCTTATGGATTCGTTCAATGTTTAAAACGGCAACTTTGGTTTTGAAGCGTTGATTTGCAGTGACTAATAAAGGGTGTCCCAAAATTAACGCAAGATTTGAATTTGCCACAATTTTTGCTGTGATTTGTTGGCAGCCACGGAAAAAGAACAATTTGAATACTGGGAGTTTAGGGTTAATAAAAATGGAGTGTTATGCTATTATACAACCAGCGAAACAATTCAATCACTGCGTGAGGAATTTCCTGTTCGTGTGCTCTTTTGTTGTTTCGGTGATATGAATTGTACCCTAGATCGTGTGATTTTACATCATTAGACTTCTCCCTATGGGGTTATTTGAAGTCAAACGTCTATGTCAGCAATCCCACAACCACCTGCGCATTACCTAATTGCGATATCGAGCCCCAATAACAGTAAACTGCTTGATCCGCCCAAACTTTCATTATTTTTCAAATAATTGTTCGATAATGAAAACGCATTATAGAATCGAAAACGCTCCATTTGTAATAACCCTAGACCCTCAGCTGCCAAATTGTTCTTTTTTCAAGATTGCCCACAATTTATTGCAAAAATGGCGGCAAATTCAAATCTTGCGTTAATTTTGGGACACCCTTTAGAAAAAAAACTTTTATATGTATTCCTTTTAACTTAAAATTGATCACTACTCTGGATTCAATTAAATCTCATTGGCATTCCCGTGCTTGAAATTTTACAAATTTCTTCACGGTACGTATACATTTTACCTTTTCTATTTCCATTAAACATTTCACTGAGTAACGAGGCCATCTTAAATCCCGACGCTTTGGTGGACGAATTCAATCTACGTGGCCTGGGCGATTCCCCGGGAGCCACAAAGGATGGCAGGGCGGGGAATTCTCATGAGATATCTGTCGGACACTGTTGCAGTCCACCTATTATTATTTGATTTTCTTATATGATCAGCAGAGCATAAGTTCAATTATTTAGCTCTTCACTATATCATATGCCTTATTTTTGGTATTTAATTCATGTATCTTTCGATTTGAGTCTATTATTTTTGAGCAATCACGATTGCTTATTGCTTTCATTTGACTGTTTTGAGGTCCTATCATTTTATTTTCTCGCCAGCACCCTCTGCAGCATCACCGTCGACCCGCTCCTCACGATGCTGCTCCTATAGCGAAAGCCGTCTCAAGGTTGCATCCATATCCTACACTTACACGCACGTACACACACACATACACAAACGCCTACACACATACACATTCCCCCACGCACAAACACATACCCCCCCACACACACATAAACACACACACACTCGAGATTGCGAAAAACATAATTTGAATTCAAGATGTCAAAATTCAAATTAATTTTATTTTTTGTTCCTTTTATTACGCGTGTTTCATAATTTATGCAAATAGAAACCATTGCTGTGCTTTCTTAGTGTTGAGCTCATTTTTCTACATAAATGTTTGTTTGCAAATATAAAGCATGTTTTCTACGAGGATTGATCTATAAATAAGGCCGAATTGATCTCCAGCTGTACGGGAAGATAAGAGGCGGAATCGGGGTGTGGCCCCCTTTTGTAACTCCTCCAGCCGAGTTTTGCTGAACAGCTCAGTCTTGGCTTTGAAGCTATCTGAAAGGGAGATTCCCTTTCTTGACCCTGCCAAGTATGAGATTCATTTCGTAGTACGCGTTCTGCAAGCCTCTATCCATAGATATTCATCTTCAGTTCACATAGGAGTATGACGAAAAGTTTATGTCCGTTCAACACATCTGAAAGTGAAATTTTGAATTTAGTGCCGGTTGGAAGGGAGTTCACGATTAAGAATGGATTTGAACACCCAGGAACTTTTGATACACTTTGGATGAAGTATTATGCCCTACCCACCCCACAGTCTGGATCTCGCCCCTTGAGGTTATCACTTGTTCCTCAAGAGAAAGAAAAGTCTGAGTGTCCAACGCTTCTCGAATGACGATGAAATGAAACAGGTGAAATGCTGCCTCAAGAGATTGTTGGCAGATTGTACGACATTGGAATACATAAGTTTGAGCACAGTCCACAAAAATGCATTGTAAAAGATAGCGATTATGTAGAAAATACAGCAAAGTTTTTTAATGTAAATGTGTGTAAATTTCAATGAGAATAAACAATGTTATATAATTTTAAAATTGATGGCAATCTTATTCCTTGATCAACCTTCGTATATTTCTTGTTTCTTACTGGTGACATTATCATTATAGCCAAACATTTACAGCAGCAAACATCAAGGAAAATTATTTTTAGCTGTGCGAAGCTTTGCCAATCGGTTCATAATTAGTTGTCTTATTCCACATTAATTATAGACTAATGAAACCACAATCTTATATAAGAGCAATTTATTCAAAGATTGCAAAGTGATCAATTTAAGCATCAGATGACGATACAATTGCTTTTTTGAACTCAACATACTTCTCGTCAGGAACTGGTTTGAACTTTAAGTAGAAATTTTTGATATTTTTCAATTTATGCAATAAATGTATTTTGTATGTTTATAACTTGGGGATATTATTTTGGCTAATATGTTCTCATTATATCAAAATGCAACTAAAATAGTCATTCTAGGGCAGCCAATATTTGATTTTTAAGAGCTAAGTATTCGCATGTTGTTTTATTTCCCAAAATTTACAGAAATTTCCTTATTTAATTCTTGGTCTGTAAAACAAATTGTTATTAAAAAGTTGTTTAAATTTAGTTTTGATACGAACTACGTAACTATGTAGGTAATTATGCTTCATAAACTCCGACATTTTCCCCCACATCTCTACGTGCCATTGTTTCATAATTTAAACGATCGTCTTTTACTTCTTGTTATTAATACTGAAACCTAAACTACCCCCTAGCTCAACAATTCTTTCAATTTGTATTTATTTTTTTTCCTACCTCGAAACATAAGCTTTCGTTTTTACTGAAAACGGACACCCGGCTTTTAACAATGCATTTTCTTTTCTAAACAATTGTAGGAAGAAATTTCTTGACTGAAATGACACAAGACTTTACTCGTTTATCACTGAGTAATCACCCACTTAGTTGCTGAGAAATTTTCAGCATCTGAAAAAAGCTTCTCCACGCTCTAATGCAGCATGAAATGAGAGGCGAAGGTGAAATATGATAACAAATATTTTTTTTGCGCGAAAAATTGTTTGAATTCTTCCGCCGGGAAAGTTTTTCTGCGTTCTTCCTCGTGTGTTTCTTTCAAATAATCTCATAAATTTTACCTTATAATTCTTTAATGCTGGGGAAGGAATAAAAACTGTTTTCTGAAAAGAAAAGCAATTTAGTTTTATGAAAGCAAATTTCATTTCTATCAAAAACGCATTAAACGTGATTTAAAACAACTGCTTTTTAACCGATAAGTGCAATATGCTGAAGTATTTTTATTTATTTTTTAACAATATTCCGAACATTAACCGTTACTTCCTTTGAAACTTTCTTAATAAATTTCATATTTTTAAATAGTTGTGGCACTCAAAAATTTTTACTGATATTATTTAACGTCTATTATGCTTAGTTTTGTAGTTTTTACAATTAAATGCATTCTTGCCACAAAAGGAAATATATAAGTCGTATATATATATATATATATATATATATATATATATATATATATATATATATATATATATATATATATATATATATATATATATATATATATTGTAAAATACCATTTATTCATACATCACTGCATAATTCGGGGGGGGGGGGCAGACATTAAAAAAAAATAGAAATTATGAGAGTTTAAAATAAGAGTACAATTTATTGAAAAATACATATTTGTAACATACTAAGAATTTTATTAATGCAAATGCAAAAAAAAAAAAAAAAAGAAAGAAAGAAAAGAAAAAAAACTGATTTTTAAACTATTAATGAAACACGTTAAAACTCAATGTTGTTTTTTTTAATTTATTCGAAAAATTAAGCGATACTTTTCTGGAAATATGTTTAAAAAAATATTTTACTGTATTGTGTCGTAAAATATTCATTAATGATTTAAAACTGCCTCAATTTGTATAGATTCTCATGTAACAAATGCAAGAAAATACGATCGCCCAAAACACGGTATATCTAAGGAATATATCCATCAGTAGTATGATTCTAGAATTCTGGCGGCAGACAGCAAAAAAATGGACATTTCTATCAATTGAAGAAAAGTGTTGTATGAGTGTGGAGAAACAGGTATTTGACATGTACAAGTGAAAGTCAGACACTGACAGTTTTAAACGTTCCGCTGATATTTATTGCATTTTGGCAAGGGTTATCACATTTTTAGTTTCTAATTTGGTATTTTTATAAACCCTACGTTTGATAAGTAGTGTAGACAAAATTTTAGAGTTAAATTATAAATATTTTTATTTTATTTTATATTTGAATTTGACAATTTTTTGCAGTTTTATAGTGCATAATTTAATAATTAGTTAAAATAATTGTGTAGAAAATATGCCAAAATCCTCTTTCAATTTTATCATTACTAATCATATACATTAGTACTGAGTAAAATTTGCGAAGATAAAACTACATTTAAATGGGTTTTATGAAGGTTTTATTAGCAGTCCTGTAAATAGGACAATGGTAAATTCCCCTGCTATGCGCGCTCTATATAAAAGTAGCTGAGCTGTTGGAAAATGGAGTGGAAAACTTGATTGCTCTCCTTCAAAACTTAATACTATGAAGTTTTCTCTCAACAAGAGTTGAATGAGCAGGTTTTTGGGGATCGTAAGGATTTTTTTGTTGACTATTTTATGATCCGCACTTAATACGTTGTGATGTTTCCTTCTCGATTGAGTAAAAATATTTGCTGTTCAAAGTATGAACGCTGATCTCAGAAGCAAATAAATTAAGGAGTACATATGGCATATTGTAATAAGAAATTATTAACAACTGAACTAGCTATAGAGTATGTAATGTCATAGGAGGATGAACCCATGAGAGTGACCTTGATTTGAAAATATTGTCTTCTGATCCAGATATAGTCACTCATGATGATTCTAGCATTCTGTACAGTTACGCTGATTTTGATGAAAAGCTTCTAGACTCCTTGAGCAATAAACATTTCAAAAGGAATCAACACTAATGAAGAAATGAATATATCAAAATAAAAACGGCCTAAGTGTGTACCCAAAGTTTGCATAACTTTATGAATCACTTTCAAATGAAAATCGTCAGAGGATATTGTTGGACATAATTTCAGGAAAATACTCGTGAAACTTTTCAAGAGTGTGGTCGAAAATATGATGAAAGCAATAAAGGAAAGTTATAAGTAACCCTGACCTAAGAATAACAACGATTTTAGTTTGTAAACATCAAAATTGAAACACTTTTTGGGCAATTGGAGCGGATATTATATAATACCCAGTGAAATGGGGAAGATGCTCCCGATAAAGGAACAACTTTTGTTTGTCAAACTATGTCATGAAAACAATTCTTTCATATCAAGCTGTTTTTACAATTTGATGATAACTCTACTACTGATTTAGATAGCTACTGTAAAGTTCGCCTAATTTATAATTTTTTGAATGAAGTTTTTCAATAAATGGTGTGTTTTCTGAGCATTCAACCATTGTTGAAATAATTGCCTTTTATTTTGAAAAATAGAGATGAAAAATTTACCTAAATGGGAAGCTCATGAAGTTTGGTAGTAAGCACTCGATTGTCAACTCTTTTGGTGGTTATCACTTTCCATTTTATACTATATCAAGGAGCACAAAAAAAGATGTCCGATTCCGAAAATTGTTTCGACTGTCATAACACAGCTAAAAAGATGAAAAATGAAAAGAATTACACTCAGGTAACACAGTTAGTAAATAATACAGTTGTTGATAATTTGCTGTTCACTATTAAAACTCCAGAAGGGCACAAAACATACGTTTTTTGTCTTATAATATTTTTGTTCATCTCAGAAACAAACAACTATTTGAAACGGAAACAGTAAGGGAAACTAGAATGAGAAAATATCCCTTAGAACCATCCAAAATCTTGAAAATTATGGGATTTAAACATCCGATAGGAAATTTCACATGAAGCACAAGATCACAGCTGTTCGTTGAAATGATGGCAAAGAAGTATCACTGATCAGCAATTTTGAAGATACAAAGTTTTTCAAAAAAAAAAAAAAAAAACACACGCACAGAATAATGAAGAATTGAAACAAAAAAAATTTCATTTTGTACTAGTGTAAAAATGGTGTGGACTTATATGAAAATCATATGGAAATATTATGCATCCATCTATCTATCTTCTATACATATAATAAAATAAGATGTTTGTGTGTGTGTGTGTGTGTGTGTGTTTGTGGCGCGCATCCCAGGAAAACGGTAAGGCCTAGAAAGATGAAATTTGGTATACTGGTGCAGTTTTTGCTGAAAAAGTGCACCTCGGGCTTCGATTTTTGATATTTTTATTAGAAAAAAAGTTATTTAATGTTTTATGCGTTTTTTTTGCACTTTTTAGTACTTTTTACCTCACAGACCCTGAACCAATCGCACCACACAAATATTTTTTGTACTATAATGTAGGAAATTTAGTTTTAAATATGATGATTGAAAAAATTTTGAAGATATTGCAATTTTTGTATTTTTTATAAATTTTTTAAAAAACCTTTATTTTGCATTTTTTTTCTGGGTTTAGTTTTTTTCGAAACCCATCCTGCAAAACGTATTGAGCTCTCGATTCCAAAACTTTAGTGGTAATAGTAAAAACATTCCGCCCCCTTCAGAAGAAAAAAGTTTTTAAAAATACGCAAAAGTTTTTTTTTTACAATTTTTTAAATGCAGACGCAACGCGACCTGTAAGCATTGCCGGCTGAGTTCCGCACTTCCTCATCACGTGACCTAACTGAAATCGTTTGCTTTCTCTTCACTTTTTTTTTTCCTTTAACTTTCAGAGATTTCATACCTTTATTTTTCCAACTTTTTTTTCTGGACGTTTTGCTATATTTATTTTTGGTCAAATATTTGTGCGCATTTTAATTCAATAAAAGCGGTGTTTTTTTTTTTTTTTTTTTTTTTTTTTTTTTTTTATCTTTTGCAAGCGCTGCTTTTTGCACACTACGGAGAACACACATGGCCTTTTTTTTGCGTGCAGTTTTAAGTAAATAATTAAAGCCCGCGGTTTTTTGCATGATTTTTGTAGGGATTGGTGGTTAGGTTTGGCAGATAGAGAGATGATATTAAGTGGGCAAAAAATGTTTTTTTTTACAAAGAAAAGTATTGTTAATTACTATAAGAGATAGATATGCATGGATCGTATAGAGAGATAGATAGGTAGAGAGAAAGAAGGGTGGACAAATATAGAGGTGGATACAGTAGATAGACAGTAAGAAATAGAGGAACTTCAACGGGGGATCAATAGCCCCCCCCCCCCACACACACAAACACATACCATGACTTTGAAAAAACAATGCTTTCACATAAAAGTTGAAGTGCTTTTTGTTATTTTCCGACAAAATTTGCATGAAGAGTAAGCCCTTTGTGCCTCCCCCCCCCCGTAAAAATATTCCAAAGGACATATAACTGGAGATAGATCTAGAAAATACTTTATTCAACACAAAATTTATTTAAGCAGCCGCCGATGGTGGCAACCTTGGCGTAAAAAGGCGAATGATAATATTGATGTATAAAGAAAAAGATTGATTAATACCATCGACAAAATTTTTTAAGCAGCCGCCGAAGAAGCCAACATTGGCGTAAAAAGGCGAATGATAATATTGATATATAAAGAAAAACATTGATTAATACCGTCGCTAAATTGTCTAAGCAGCCGCCGAAGGCGGCAACCCTGGCGCAAAAAGGCGAATTGCGTAAAAAGGCGGACCAGCTGGTCGCCGCAGGCGGCTAGTATGTAATACAAAATGGTAAAGACCGACTATAATTTCGAAATGCCTTTGAAGTAGTACTGGATCCTACTTGGAAAATATCGAACTGTTTGCTTCAGAAGAAGCCTGAATGTGTATTGAAACCTGTAGAAAAGTTACTATTGTTTACATGGGTTTGTGTGTACTTCTAAACATTGCTGAAAAGCAACTGTCTGTTCATCAAAACAAGACTCGAACCATACAGGAGAACCTTTTGAAGCTGCAAACTGAAAACGTTTTAGTAAAAACTTCGAACTGAAAACAGCACAATATGTTGAAGCATTGTATTAAGAAAAACAATGGCAGTTCATAAAAAATATTATTTAGTACGTTGCGTAGAGTGTTTTCTTCCATTTCACACTCACCAGAAAACTTGAGTGAAAAACCAAGTATACAGTAGTGGATTGTTCCATCGTCCTATATATAGGACAGCTTGTAAAATGGAAACATGTACATATTTGATAATGTTTAAAATTTTATGTGTATTCCTGAGGTCTCCTTAGTCTGTAATAGTAATTTTTATGAAAAATATTAAGTTTTTCATAATGTGGTAAAATATGGGTTAAAACAGTTGCATTTTAAACAACTAATGAAACATGTTTGAAATTGCTGTTTTAATTATATTTATTTGTAGAGTTGAGGGAAAATTTTCTGACCATCTCTTTGAAAATTGTGTATTGTAATGTTATTGTGCTATTAAATATTTATTAATGATTTAATGTTACATCAATGTGAATGTTTAATTATTCAGCTCTTACAAGTTCATGTGGTTCTGAAAACAGGAGATACGTAAATGAAGGTGTGCCGAAAAAGTTATATATTTATTAACGGTTTAAAATTGCAGAAAAAAATATGTTTCGGCATCCTACATAGAAAATAGCATGAGACAAATATTTTTGCCTTTACATTGTGCATGCGCCTCAAAGTTTATTAAAAAAGTTAAAAAAGATCAAATTTTAAAATGTTTTATTGAATAAAAAATTGTTGAAAATTCATTTTAATGACAAACAATGATTTTTTTCATACCTTTTCATATATTTTTGAAATAATTTAAATTGTTTTACAGCTTTTCATTCGCGTATGCGTCGTAAAATTTCTTAAAGTAACTAAAATTTGACGGTTTTTTTTTTTTTCAGATTTTTTGAATATTTAAAGGTTTTTTTTCTGTTATAGTCCAGTTCGGCATTTTTTGGATATAAATTTACGATGGTTAGCTTTTTGCTGATAATGCAATTTTATTATATTAATAACCTAGAATTAGCAATTAAATGTACTTCGCTGTCCCGACCCTGTCTGTTACCTCTAGTAATAGATGATAGTTATTTAGAAAATTTAGTTGTTTACAAAACATTTACATTAAAAATTACTACATCATTTTAAACAATTTTTTAGGCTTAGGACTAGGTTAGAGATTTTTGACCCCGTTTTGGCACTGATTATGACAGTTATAATTTTGTCCATTAATAAAACATCTCTTTTGTCTGCATATATTTTTTCTTCAGATCGTGGACTAGTTCCACAATCCTTTAAACAGTCTGGAGTTTTTAAACGTAATTTCAGGCCCGTAAGATGCACAAACGAATCGATAGCACTAATATACTTGACGCTTGTTATACAATGTCGGAAGATGCACCTCGAAGCGTTTTGTTTAACTCCTTACCTTCCGAAGAAAACGTACAAGATTAACTCCCCGGTTCCTGCTTTTTTCACAGAATCGCGTAATTATTATATAAATGAATGGGACATTGTGAAAGCTTTCCGCTAAAGCGTTTTCTTTCAACGTTCTTAGAGCAAAATATTACGTTTTGAACTAAGTTTACCGGTACCAGCGCAAAAAAAAAAAAAAAAAAAAAAAAAAAAAAAAAAAAAAAAAAAAACCGGAAGAATTTTAGAAGACCGTTAATTTTAAAATAAAAGTAATGACAAGAAAAAAAAAAGCTTTAATACATTTTCAGCAAGTAACGTTATCATAAAGAAGAAAACTGTTATTGTATATTTTTTTAAAGTTAAAATAACTTTTTTTTGAGGAACAACTTGAAACTTTTTCGCTATAATGTAACGCAACTTTGCATTAATATTCTAACAAGGTCATTTCATATTTTGCTGTAACTTTAACCTTCAAGTCCACTGACATTGTATCCCTTTATATTTCTAACATTATGCATTCCAGAAGAGTTTTTTGACAGAAAGCCGCTTGCTACCCAGACTAGAAACGTTTGAGTAATTTTGAAATAAGTACAAAAAAAAAAAAAAGATCAATACGTGCTGGGACCTGATAATGTGATTAAAAAAAAAAAAAAAACTGAAAACGAGGGAAGTAAAGATTAAATAAGAAGTCCTCGTTATTAATTAGTTGGGGGAAGTGGGGCATAGTGAAACTTAAGATAACCAAACATTTCCAAAATGGGCAATTTTGAAATTTGTTTTGAGAATTGCAGTACTTAAAGAAATAAAAATGTATTTTATAATAAAACTTGCATTGTAGCACTTTTTTTTAAATTTTTAACAGTGAATACATACATTCAAAACAAAGTGGAAATATTTCTATTATTTTTTCGCGGGGCAAAATGAAAATAAATATATATTTCTAATGAAACAATTCCCCCCCCCCATATTATTAAAAATATTTGTATTTTAATGAATGAAAAAATATGAATAGATTGTGAAACAGTAAATGAAGAATAAGTAAATTAATTAATACTTAAGTATCAACAAATGTGTTAACAAAATAGCGAATGAATGATAAAATAGCCGAATAAATGAATACATAAGTACATTTTTAAATGAATGAATGTAAATTAATTAAATATTAAATGCATACCTAGATGATTTTATAAATAATTGATTATGTAAACGAAATGAACTTTTACACTTCTTTTTCTTCATCAGCACAACAGCCTGGTGCAGGCCAAGGCTTTCTCCGTCTGCTTCCTCCAGGCGATACGACACATTGCAAGGTTTCTCCACCTGTTCACCCCCAACATTTTTAGGTCCTTCTCAACACTATCCAGCCACCTTGTTGCTGGTCTTCCCTTTCTCCTTGTACCCTCAATCTTCGAAAAAGTTAGCTTTTTAATAGGGTCCAGATCTGCAAGCGTAAATGCGTGCCCCAGCCATCTAATTCTGTTGGCTTTAATTACTCTTAAGATGTTGGATTGTCTGTATTTATGGTATACTTCAAAGTTATATAAACTTCTCCAAGCATCATTTTCCTTTACTGCTCCAAAAATTGACCGAAGAATCTTTCTTTCAAAAATGAGAAGTCTGTTTTCCTCTGTTTTATTAATTGCCCATGTCTCACTACCGTATAAAATGATCGTTCTTATGAGGGTTTTGTACAGGTTTCTTTTTGTATTAATGGAAAGGAACTTGGATTTTAATTGGCTCTTTAAGCCGAAGTAGCATCTATTTGCCATCAAAATTCGATTTCCAATTTCAATTTTAAACTCATTCTTACTGGTAATAAGCGTACCCAAGTATTTAAACTGGGTGACTCCTTCAAAAGTATAATTTCCAATTTTAAGCGGCTGCACATCATGTATTCTAGTGCTTGCAACCAAAAATTTTACACTTCATTAATTAGAAAAAACATTTAAATTAAAAATAAGCTAATTATTAATTAAAGAAAAATGCACTGAAAACTAGTAGTTTTCAATTAATATTAAAGATGCTAATACCAAGTACTTTTTTCATTTTATAATAACAAGAAAAATGTTTAAATTGCAAAAGAAATATTGCAGATAAATATAAATTTCTGCAAAATGCTTGAATTATTTTGTATTTTGATCTTCAGATATGCCTTTCTCTAACTGGAATGGCCTACCTGGGTTACTACCCCAGTAAAATCTTTCTAGATAAGTGGCTCCAAACACAGGGTAAATATATTCAGTAAATTACCGCCCATTAGCCAGGGCTAAAGCAGAAATACGTGAAATACACCGCCAACTCAGTCATTTCCAGCCGAGGACTGCAGTTTCGTGCTTATTAGCACTCATCAGCCCGGCATAGGAAAGTGACTGAGCTGGAGATGGAAAACCTCTTAAGGAAGCCAAGTTCTCGCGTTCAATCTTCGAGTTGAACCGAACCATTGTTTCGGTCACTCGTCTGGTCTGCTAATTCTATATTAGCTACCAGTTTGCTTCGCACTCTTGGCTTCCTTAAGAGGTTTTCCATCTCCAGCTCAATCACTTTCCTGTGCCGGGCTGATGAGTGCTAATAAGCACGAAACTGCAGTCCTCGGCTGGAAATGACTGAGCTAGCGGTGCATTTCACGTATTTCTGCTTTAGCCCTGGCTAATGGGCGGTAATTTACTGAATATACCGTGCCTCGCGTTCAATCTTCGAGTTGAACCGAACCATTGCTTCGGTCACTCGTCTGGTCTGCTAATTCTATATTAGCTACCAGTTTGTTTCGCACTCTTGGCTTCCTTAAGAGGTTTTTCATTTCCAGCTCAGTCACTTTCCTATGCCGGGCTGATGAGTGCTAATAAACACGAAACTGCAGTCCTCGGCTGGAAATGACTGAGCTGGCGGTGTATTGCACGTATTTTGCTTTAGCCCTAGCTAATGGGCGGTAATTTACTGAATACAGGGTAAATACTTCACATTTACTTTGCCTCACTTTCCCCTACTTTTATATTTCTCGACTTGTACACGAGTAAGTAAACGAAACTCGTTTTAAGCATAAATTATACATTACGCAATAATTAAATACATACATAAAATACCGGAAAATTATCTTCAACCTCTTTTTTTTTGTTCATGTGGCTGTTTCAAATAAACACAATCGATACTTGATGAAGAATAATAAATGTATGCACCTATTTACAAGTTTTTTTTTTTAGAATTAATTCAAATTGCAATCTCGTTTTTGTTGTAAAATTATTACTTAAATATATTTAGTATGCATTATACAAGTATACTGCCTCATTCATGAGTATTCCGCGTACCATTCAAATGCTTTGAAAAACATCAAGAAAATTTAAAATAAAACTGTACTAGCAGTTAGCACAGTTAATATAATTAACATAAACAATGATTATGCGAATTTTAATCACTTTATGTAAAAAATTGACCAAAGTTGACAAAACTCTTGGGTCATATGTTAGAGCAAACCAGATTGCAGTGCATGAAAATTACTTATCCTTAAATCGTCCGGAACTCAGTTTCTGGTCAAAAAGTAAAAACTCCTATTTTGCAATATAGCTTGACATATTCTATGTTAACTGCAATATCAGTTACATTTATGTGATACCAAAGTTAATCTATTATGTTGGATTGGTCCTTACCTTTTTTTTTTATTTGTATATTCAATCGAAACGAGCTGCTGTGTGCATCACATGACTTCCTTTTACGCCAATTTAATGATAATAGCGCCTCGGAGTAAGCAAGGAAACACTAAATATTTTCACCCCTAGTTTCTTGCGAACCGAAAGAAAAAATCGTTTTACACAGATTTATTTCTCCATTATTGTCAATTTTAATGTAATTCAGTAGTTAACTCTTTAAATGTCACCAACATTGGCCGAATTAAAACCAGACTTGAAAATTAAAAATAAAACAATCGCCAAATTTTTCAGTTGGCGACAAAACTTGGCGGCCAAAAGCTTGGCGATATATTGCCACGTGTTTGACAAATTATAACACCATTTGAGTTAGCATTGAAATTAGCAATGATATCCCACCAAAAGGTGTAAAAGACCCCCTTAGGCACATCCGAAAGCAACCAAAAGGGTAGATGCACAACTATATTCCACTAGGAGTCTACGTACCAAATTTCACCTTTCTAGGACATACCGTTTTTGAGTTATGCGAGATACATACACACATACATACGTACATACGGACGTCACGAGAAAACTCGGTAATTCAGTCGAGGATCGTCAAAATGGATATTTCGGGTGTCAGTACGTTCCTAGGCATTTATCCACGTGTGGTGGGGTCGAAAAAAATTCTCAACATTAATTCGAAGGTGAACAAAATGGAAATTAAGGCGGATTTTTGATTTCACAAAATTTTTTCCCGAATACAATGCTTCCTTTTTTGTAAAAGGAAGTAAAAATAGTTAAGTGCAATACTGGGTGGAATTGATCACTTACAAGGAAATTGCAGAGGAAGTCATCCAATGTCATCCAATGTCATCCAGTGTGCCCATAGGGTAACCAAGATACCCCTGACATGAGGCGCGAAGGTTCACTCTTCAAAACCATCTTTAAAAAAAAAGACAAAAAAGTTAAAAATTGGAAAAAAAAAGGCAAAAACCAAGGATGATACGATATATGTACTTCTTTGATAGAAAGTAAATTTGATCATAGCAAAAAGTCAAATTACACGGTTAATTTTTTCCATTGCATAAAAACACAAAGCTTAAAAAGCAAATCCACGTGCCCCAACTTCCTCTACCATTTTTCGAACCAGTAAAAGAGTTTTAAGTCAGTATTCCTCACTGATATGTGCTCGGTTTACCATCTTTACCAGCTAAACTAAAAATACAGCTATTAATATGCAAATGCTATCTGTGTGTAGCAAAAGTATGCTCCGTTTCCTTACAAATGCGCTTAATGATTATTTGTAAGTTTTACGCTTTATTTACCCCTGCTTTTCTTCAATGCTGGTTTGTTAGATTAATTAGTTGCAGTTGTGGGTACCATGTGATTAAAACATTATCAGAAGCAGAGTCAACTAGGTTTCAGTTGAATAAAGTCTTAAAACCAAATCATTAAAATTGATAGCAAAGAAAAAAAGTTTTTGTATAGTAAAATGTTTGGAAAGATAAATTCAAGAACATAAATGAATATTAACAAGTCTTTAAATACCTCCCACAGAAGTAATATCTATATATCACATTAAAAGCATCCTGCATTAAAATGTAAAAGTTTTACAAAATAAAGCGAAAGAATAAAATCAAAATATGATAAAGAAAATGTTCATACCATCTGTTTACAGCAGGTTTCGCAGATAAAAATAAAATTAAAAATGCAAGTACCAGTTTCCACTAAGTATAACATTTGATACTAAATGCACATTTTAAGCCTTAGATGTAAATCGGTATTAAGGAGTGAGCAAAAACTTTACTAGCTTTCAAAGCATGCCCTAAAGATCAATGTCTGCACGAGATGTTTTAAAAGCATTTCGTTAATGTTCTCTTAGGGAAAGAAGCGTTCATTGAAGAAAAAATCCATTTGGACGTCAATTAAAATAATTGAAGACATTATACATTATGATCTTTCAAGTAAACATATCGAATAATCTTTCATATCTAGAAGTTGCTAATGAATGAATGTTATTACGAGGCAATTTATGGTTTGATACGTATTTTTAATTTCATCGGGCCTGCAGATTTTATTTTTTCGACTTTCTTAGACACTAGCCCAGTAAACATAATGTTTATGTTGGTATTAAAATCTCGTATGGATCTTTTTCAGTTTTATTTATTTATTTTTTGCAGTTAAGCATTTTCAGTTTTCCTTGTCCATTTATTAGAAGAGAAAATGCAACTGCACAGAGCAAAATGTAAACCAAAGATGCATGTGCATTTTATTTCGGAGCAAAGATTTCTACGACTACAACTTCTTGGTGAAAACTTTAGGCTTGAAAACATTAACGCGACAGGTGGCAATCAGATTAATCATCTTTTAATTAAGAAATAAATTAATTAAATTTCCAATTAATCTGGAATTGATTAGAAATGTTTTATATGTCATTCGTGAGAGTTGTCAGCTGTGCGTGGATCACAGTGCCCAACATTTGAACACCTTCTTTAAATTACTGTTCTACACTGGTTTACTTTGTTTTCATATTTAGAACTTATCTCATATTCTTAAAAATTTAGCGCATGCATCTATGTATGTACCTATGCAATCATCTATGTATGTTGTCATCTATGTCCGAGTTACTTCTCCCGAACTACAATGAACTGACCATCGAACCAGGTATCGATGGGTTCATAATCTTCCTTTCTTTATATTTGAGTATTTAACATAATCCTCCGATAATAATTAGCGGAGATATCAGTTAAAAACTATTAATTATGACACTTAGATTCCGACATAAAATTCCTATTTTTCGAAGACTTTCCTCCATTCAAATTATTACTCAGTGCTTCATCTCAACTTTCCGCAACAACGCTTTTATTAAAATTTATAGCGTGAAGATAATCATTGAGAGGAAAGATCTGTTGCCATTTTTGTTTCTCAAATATGAATAACTAACATTTTTGTTTTTGTTTTAAAGGCTTCTCCTGTAATCGAGGATTTAAAATATTTACTTTTTGGTTATTTTTCCGCAATCTACCGCAAAATTTCTGTTTTTTTTTTTTTTTTTTCAAGCCTGAGTGTTGAACACGTGTCACTTGACGTAACTTTTATTTTCGAGGTAGACTGTGCAAAGCCGGGTGACGTAGCTAGTCTATATCATAATAATTCTTTGTATTACAAACATTTTAAAAGAAATACACATTTTTTGAAACTCTACACAGGCTCCATTGCATTAGCATCCTAAGTATGGTAAACATGGTTAGGATGCCAAGCAAGTCCAGAATTTTAAAATACATTTTTATGTTTTTAGACATAGTTAACCTCTACGTTTGAAAAAACAAATAGTAAAATTTAATTAAAAAATTGCACATGCAGATACTTAAAATGTTTGCTTGAATACTATCGAAATGCTTTCGTTTAACGCTATTTTTACTTACTTTAAAAAAAAATTATTTGCATTACTTTAAAACTTCCAACTCACGCAAAAGCAGAACATTTGTTGAAGTTAACCCTAATTTACCTTTTTTCAGCTTTTTTGAACATTTATGCTTTTTTTTTTTAAGTCCAGTTCTTATTTTTCATACAGTTACCATTATTTTCATACAGTTACCATTCCAGAATTCACCAGATGGAAGTGGCTACAATTTGTTATCGTGTCCTCAACATTCACTCGGCCAAAAATTTTAGTTATTGAGAATAGTTTTTCAAATTTATAACTTTTATATAATTGCAATATATTTAGTTTTACAATTAGAAAGTAATTGCAATTAAATTTATGCGGGTGCATTCATTCTTTCTGAGTTCTAGCTTTATCGAAAAAAGACGCTTTACGAAAAAACCAAGACTAAATCTTTTCCTTATTGGCGTGAAATTCGGAAACACTCCTTTTGATGAGCGAAAAATAAAAACATTCTTTAAAAGAAGGACTCAAAAACATTTTCATTGGTTTGATTCTGTCACATGGTTTTGTTTAGGGAGAATCTTCTATACCTCCATGTGTTCGGCTTAACTAACGTTGGTCGCGACTCGCGAATACCAAGTGGATGTCGCTATCTAAATGTCTTCATTTAATGAATTAAAACAATTTTTGTTGCCAAATGAGGTATGTGAAGGCAATGCACAAAAACTGCATGGTAAGTACGAAGAATTTTCTTTTTTTATTAAAACTTGTAACTGTTAAAATGTTTTGAACTGCTCGTATATCGTTACAAATCACCCACGTGCAATGTTACGGCGAACTTTTTGTAACTTTTTCTTCCAAATTAATGAAACTTTCATCAACAATTTTGTTTCGTTCATCGAATCAAAAATATGACATTTGAAACAGTCGTTACCATCTTTGGTGTGTGTGTGTACTGAATATATATTTTAGGCAGGTGTTACAGACCCGACCATGCGCAAATCTATAGGTCGGATACCGAATCCGCTCCCGATGGTCGGAGCTCCAACCACTGTGTATATTTTAAATTAATCAAATATTGTTTGTGTGTATAATAAACTTTAAAGAGTATCATTAACTTTGTATAATACACTCATTCATATGTGTGACGGGCCATTCATTAATTAAGTAAGGGTCGTGAGGGAGAGGGGGTGGAAAATTCTCTACATACCCTTGCTTGGAGGGGAGGGGGTTAAATCCATTCTTACGTAGTATTTTCCAAGCCTATATTTTATATTAGAAATCAGTGGTCAAGTGGTTTTGCAAATATTATATTTTATTTGCTTCGGGAAGGTAAAAGTATGTATTATAGGATGAGCTGTTTTTTATTTGTGTTTTAAAGAATGAAACGTGTGAAATATAATAAAAGAATCGCACTGTGTTTTGCATGTCCTTTTTTTCGGTCTAGATTCCTTACAGTAAACATTTCTTTACTCAAAAAGATTTAAAAAAAATAAAAATGATAGTTAATTTAAGAACGATCCCAGTTATGTAATATTTGTTATTTTATTATTGTGAAGAAAAAAAGAATCTTACGTAAAAGGGGGGGGGGGGTAATCTTACATATTTTTACATAGGGGGAAGGGAAGGTTAAAAATTGCCAAAATTGTCCTTACGTAATTAATGAATGGCCCCGAAGAAACAAAATGAATTCAAACGTATCTTGTCATAATTTATGAGTGACCTTTTTTAATTAATTTGAACTAATGTAACTTTTAAAACATTATTAATGTTAAAAGGCACACCAAGAATATCAATATAGAGTTTCAAAATTTTAAATCTATTTATTTGGAACTGTGTGGGTTTTTTAATTCTATTTCAATCTTTCGATTCGGAAATGTACGTAATATTGCACGTGGGTGATTTGTAACGATATACGAGTAGTTCAAGAAATATTACCAGTTAAAGTTTTAATAAAAAAGAAAACTCTTCGTACTTACCATACAGTTTTTGTGCATCCTCTTCGGAAACACTAAAAACAGTTTTTTTTTTCACATTTTTTTTAATCTAATTTTTTTTTCAAATGAAATAACAGTTTTAAAAACAGTTTTAAATTCAAATACACAACATAAGCTCATGAAAACACGTTTAATAAACAATTTCACCAAATGAGAGTGAAATGATCTTACCTATTTTATTCTAAAAAAGATTGGAATATCGGCTTTCCAAAACGGAAAGCAGCCACTCATTTAGGATATTAATTTAGTCTTAAAAAAGAGTGAAAATAACTTATCAAAAGGGAGTGAAATTAGCTTATCCAAAAGGAGTGAAAATAACCGCTCCGCAAAAGGAATGAAATTCACTCCTATAAGGAAAGTGCGTTTTCGAAACTGGAAAGGAGTGAAAATTTACTCAGTCTGAGTTAAAATCGCTAGAATTTTTTAAGAGAGTAGACCGAGGTTTGTAGTTAAACTTATGACTCAGCTTCGGCAGTATATAACTCACTTATAAATCCACTCACTCACTTATAACTCCTGTCTCCTAACAAATACCGCTCTATAGTTTGGCCAGCGATGGGATGTAAATGCAAACATCCGGTTTACTGGCGGAAATGGACGCATCTATTAGCTACCAGGGATGCCAGCTTTTGCAGATGTATGTTAGCCTCTAAATTAAGCAGAGTCACATTGAAATTAACAGAGGACATGCATCAAATTTCTTACTTTTTCCCCTCATTCAGATCATAGAGTAAAGAAATTACACAGATAAATAAGGGAGGTTGGGGCCCCGCTATACTAAGAAATTAAAGCCGGAAGTTGCACCGATGTATCACAAGATCCTTAGCTTCTTGAGATACATCTCGATTCAAAACACTCCATTACTGAATCTCAATTGTTTGTTAATTTAATCTTAGATATCGTTGCAAGTTTATGAGGCACGTTTTTGAAATTGCATTAAACCATGAATTAAAATGCAAACCAATCCGCCAGCTACTTTATACGGTCCCTTTGCGAGATGGGTAAAAATTATTCTCGCGAAGCAATGATGTTATCATAACCCCGCCCATCATTGCACCGCTGTATCCCATAATTCCGGCTTCAATTTCATCCCCTTTTTTACCATAGACGGGGTACTGAAAAATCTTAAACTACCTTTGAAAGATGAACTATTATGAACATCGAACTGATTTATTTTGGGAAAAATCGAAGATTAGAAAATAGATCTAAACAATGTTCAAATGTATACTGTCAGTGTCAAACGTGTATTGCCAAATGTGTATTTAATATATATTGTCAGTTCAACACAAAAAGAAAAATGCGACTCCGATCTCACTGCCAAACATACAATCTTAAGTTAATAACTTGGGTTAAGGTTTGTTAATAGAGTTCCGTGACTATATATTTTGCAAAATGAACTACTAATAAAATACAGATAATATTAAATTTAAAAGAAAATGCTTCCATTTTGGGTAGGAACAAGATCAAAACCTTCCGTGAAACATTGACCTGGTGTTTCATGGGTGGTCTCACCAGTGACCGTCCCTAGATATGATGTGAAATTACGAGTTAAATAGCAACCTGTCTGCGTACTCACGTTGCACAGTGCAGCAGCCCATGGATAAAAGTGGAAAATGCGACTATTTTTTTCAACTTGTTTTATTTTATTAATCCTTCCATAGTGACCTTAGTGAAGTGGAATTTGAGCTTTTAATCCGATATCATAAAAACAAAGGATAGAAATCATGTTTGGACAAGTGGCAGATCTCCTTTCTCTATCAGTGAAACATGTTAAATTTAGTAGGTTCTGCTTTCGTGTTGAGGACGGCAATTTTTACTATTTTTTTTATATTCCACTAGCTGCGTTGCCCGGCTTTGCCCGGTCTATTTTGAAAACAAAAATTGTGTCAAGTGGCGTATATTTAACAATCAGGCATAAATAAAAGAAAAAAAAATCCTCATGCAAAATTTCAAACTCCAAACAATGACGACTGATATTAAAATACTTTTAAGAAATTAAAATAAAATGAGAAAGATGGATTTAAAAAGCGTAACTATGGAAACACAAAATAAAATAAGTTTCAGAGTTGAAAATGAGAAAGATAGAAACAATGGATTCAAAAAGCGTTACCGTGGAAACGCAAAATAAAATGGTTAAAAACTTGAATAGAGAACAGATTTTTGAACTTCATTTAATTCGCTTGTAACTTTTTTTCTAAAGGAGATAGAGAATTCAACTTCCGACCATAGGTCGAGTTAGATCTGGAGTAAAAAAAGGTAGCTCTTTTCAATGGTGTCAAAACGAAAACTGTAGGACAATTCCTTCACTTTTTATTGATGGATTTAATGAAGAAAGTATTGCCTAAATTTCAGCTAAGCCTAAACAAATTCGAGCTAAAAACGTAAATAACTCCCGCCGCAATTAAGTTAGAGCGTTGGAACAAATTGCGTAGAACGCGGAAAATTCTACCCTTTCCAACGATATGTAATATTACTAATTGCGAGTAATTTTTTACCCCCACATTCGGGAATTTATGTGAAAATTGGGCCTAAATTAGAATAAAAAAAGAACTATTCATCGAATTTTTTTCGAACTGGTCTGCAAACCTTCTCAGGACTTAAAGGAACAAATTGTGTTAATTTCAGCGAAATCGGCCGGGTAGTTCTCGAGTTTTGCGAGTTCAAACAAACAGACGCTTTTTGGACACTTCATTTTATACTATGTAGAGATTTAGTATGGAAGGCATCAAAGAAGGTGAGTAAGATCCATTTTATTGTTATTATCTTTGAATAAAACATTTTCGTTAATATCTTTAAATAACGTTTAAAAAAAAAAACTTCAAACACATATTTTTCAATTTTGATCCAAAACATTCTGAGTTTCTGAAATATTTTGATTAAAAACGATCATACATCATAAATATACAATTATTCCCTGCTTTAAACTGCTTTGATTAATTTTGGGAGATTCTCTAAAAACCTAACTTTTCCCAATCGCAATTTTTAAAAAAAAATAAAAATAATGAAAAAAAATCTGAAAAAATTCATACTTCTTCTTTGTTAAGAACTTATTAAGAGAAAAATAGAGGAAACTCACTTTAACTACGCTGTACTAATATATATTACAAAATCCTACCAAGACTGACTTTTGCCCACATCAATCGTAAGAGCGCCGCACTGTGCGCTGGTGAGACAAATTAACTTGAACCGTCTGTTGGGACTCACAGCTTCCATGAGTTGACATCTACCCAAAGCTCAGTGACTCCCTATTCCAGATGAGTTTAAACAAGTACGAACATGCAGTACTTGGACGGGATAATCGGGTTGTTGGTAAATTGCATAAAATTCTACCTCAGCCCCAACTTAGGGGCGGTAACTTAGTACTCGAGGCCGGCCCACCTTCGTTAAATCGAAAATTTCGGATATATCATTGTGCGGAGTACAGAAACTGTAACTCCGGATTTTAATACTTATACATACACAGAAAAATTCAGAGAATGAAATACAAAATATAGTCCAAACAAATGACATTCGTCAATTATTTGAGAAAACGAGTTCATTAATTAAAATACGTAGATAAGGAAGAAGGGATGCGTGCTATATTTTCTAGTTTAGGGACATTTTGGCGATATATTAAAAAAAATGTATTCCTAGTATATTTTTGTTACGTGATTATTTAGACATGAAATGTTAAAGTTGCAGCAATAATTGCATTGAGTTGGCGAAAATGTAGAAATAACAAACTTTGCATTCTTTATTGCATCCCTACTTTCTCCTATTTTCAATTCAAATTAATTATAGGAGGCGTCATTGTCTCTGACCAATGGCTGCTGAAAGAGGTAAAACCAAAAGCCACCCACTTAATTGAAATATGACCTGTTCAATGAGACATTTGCCTTGACAATGTAAAATTGAAATATTGAACATCTTCTGCAGATTTCCGAAATTACAGGGTCACGTTTCAAGCTCTAGAACCAATATCACATTGCGAATTTCGTTCTTCCAAATATGGACGCTTCAGAAATAAGGCGAAGTCAAGGTCCCCTTCTCGACGGCTTGACTTTACATAGTGTAGTAAACTTTACACTCTATTATTAATAACACAGACAAATTCGTGTTTTTTATTTACTTTTAAACATATACGAAAAAAAAAACCATAGTATTACACAAACTAATAATGTTCCTCAAATTTGATCCCACTCAAATTGAATAACTTTTTTTAAAACAAAAATTATTTCAAGAAAAAAACATGCGGCAGGAGTACATGGATAACCTGTTACATACATTATTACTTACCAAAGTAATATTTACTTATCAACATTATCTAAACAAATAAAATTATAGAATACAGACATTGGTTCCAATCCAGAGAATTTCAAACAATCGAAGTTTGAGTGTAGTATCAAATGTACAACAATTCGAAAAGACCATTCTAAGAAAAAAAAAGAAATAAAGAAACTGAAATATTTTAAAAGAAAAACGTGTTTTTTAAGTATTTTAATATTTCCATTCTCAATCCTGTGCGTAGCTTCGTTCTATTAAATATAAAGTCACATTGCAATACTAATATTGATTATGTGTCAACATCAGATGATGCGTCGAAGAAGATTTGATTTTTATTACTACTGTAAATTGAATTGTTTCCATTAGAGAAATGAAATTTCAATTTCAGCTCTTTCAGAAATGCATTTTGTTTAAAAGCTCTCTTTTGTTTAGCATTCAACCTTTCAATGATGTGTGATACGCTTAATCTCCCAATTTGTTTTGATATTGTTTTTCGGTTACGTTTTAAAGCGAAGATAAACAATATTAGAAGCTTTTGTGCAGTGAGTCCTTTTTGCACAATGGCAAATTTTATTATTGCGTTCACAATTTTTTTCAGAATGAAATGAAATAACTTATTAAATAAACATGAGCCCCTAATTCAAGAGTTTAGTTTAATTTTTTTTCGAATTAGTTTATAAACGACATTTTCCAAGTAACAAATATATTAACTACAACAATAATAATAAAAGATATAATCTATAAAATTAACTATTCTAATGAATCAGAAATCAGGAACATTTATTTTCGCAGAAAAAAAGCAAATATCAAAGGCTGTTTTTCAGTCGAAGTTCAGTAAATATAAAATCAGTTGTAATCCTTTTGTTTTTTTACTTATTTAATGTGCTTTCTTAATCGTACATAAACTTGTTCTTTATTGGTGTTAAGTTTTGCTGTGCATTTTTTTTCTAGTACTGTATAGTATATTTTCCCTGTTGAAGAAAGTATTTTGCTTCAACATAGCTAAGGTTTGAGAAAAGTCAATTTTTACCATATTTGTCCCTTATTTTAGAGATTTTAGTACATGCGGTACTTATGCCATCCAATCCTGCGGATAACTGGCATTTTACTGTACTTCTTTTTGTTATTTTTAGTGCAGAAATATATATTCTTTACTAATATGAGTAAAGAGTAACTAATATAATACTACTGAGTCTCTCTGTCTGGATGTCCGGAGGATATCTGGATGCCTGGATCCCTGTGACGCGCATAGCACCGAGATCGTCCGGCCGATTTTCATAAAATTTGGCACAAAATTTGTAGCATGAGGGTGTGCACCTCGAAGAGATTTTTTTGAAAATTCGATGTGGTTCTTTTCCTATTCCAATTTTAAGAACAAAATTATCATAACATGGACGAATAAATTACGAAATTATCATAACGTGGAACAGTAACATTGGTACATGCCAATTGGCGAGAAAATTCACCATACGTTATTTGTAAATATACAGACGAACCAAAAGACCTTTTAAGTTTTCTATTACGGGCAAAGCCGTGCGGGTACTACTAGTAAAGAATAAAAGCATTTCTTTATTCTTGAAGGTTCTTTTTCTTAATTGACAACCACAGCTCATCGGAACAAAAATACGCCTCCTAAATTAGAGAAGGTTATAAAGTTCTTTGTAAAGTCATACTGAAAAAAAAATAATATTCAATTTCAACTTGCGTAACTTTAAAATTTACGTTCATTGACTCTTCATAAGAAGAAGAAAACAAGGAAAAAAAATATGTAGCTTTATTGCCCACTGTTCTTTTATCATCTTCCACTGCATTTATTTTCAAAATTACTCTCATTGTTTATTGATGAACAAAAAAAGAAAAAAAAAGGGACAAGGGGAAAAATATATATTTTATTGCTCATAGTTATTTTAGCTTTGCAAACTTCGCAAAGGGATCTCAAAACTACATAAATGGCTGAGCAATAAAAGGAAAGCCGTAAAAGGAGTTGCAAGCAATTGTTCACAATTGAGTTCTGCCATTTTGAGTCTCATAAATGCGCTTTTCAATGTTTACAAAAGATAAGCAAACCCTTGCCTTTTATTTCTTATTACACGTGCAGAAATCTTTAAAGGGTTTTTTTCTCTCCTAGCTTTATGTCTTCTCGTACTTTGCTAATATTACCTTTTGAAAGTCATAGATCTTCATCAATGTAAGGTTAATGCAGAATATGCAAAATAATGAAAACTATTTGAAGTTTCAAATATTACTTTTTACCGGGTAAAATAAGCTAGAATTATATATCCAGTAGCCAAACAAGCTATATTCTTTATCTTTACTCATAATAAAGCTGAATGTTCATCTGTCTGTCCAGATGTCTGTCAGGATCTCTGTGACGCGCATAGCACCTAGACCGTTCGACCGAGTTTCATGAAATTTGGCACAAAGTTAGTTTGTAGCGTGGGGGTGTGCACCTCGAAGCGATTTTTCGAAAATTCGATGTGGTTCTTTTTCTATTCGAATTTTAAGAACAAAATTTTCATAAGATGGTCGAGTAAATTACGAAATTATCATAACGTGGAACCGTAACATGGGCACAAGCCAATTGGCGAGATACGAAATTATCATAACGTGGAACCGTAACATGGGTACAAGCCAATTGGCGAGAAAATTCATCATACATTATTTGTAAATATACAGGCGAATCGAAAGACCTTTCAATTTTTCTATTACGGGCAAAGCCGTGCGGGTACCACTAGTACCCAATAAATAGCAAACAGAATTGGAAATTGAATACACGTGCTTCGTATTGTAATGCGCCTTTTCAATCTTATCACATAACCCTTACAGGCGCGGGTCATTAAAATTTTAGAAATATAATTAAAAAACACAATGGATGGGATAAATTGGTTATCTGGACATAGATTTTACAGTCAAAATTTTTTTAAATTCACCCCCTCCAGCTGGGGGTGGTGTCCCCGTTTGTGACCACCGCCCTTCTAGAGCAGAAATTGTTTTCTGAAGTGGTTATGTTTACCTCGTATGACAATTGGAGTAATTTCAAATATTTTAAGCTCTTAAGCATTTTTACTAATTATTTCAATAATTTATGCCATTAAAAATATTTAGAACACAAAATTCAATATTTTTACTATAAAAATTCCAAGATAAAGATGAAGTAAAATTCAAGAAAGTTCATATAGATTATATAAAATTATCTAAATAAGAAACTTAAAATGTTAAAAATATTTTTGGCACATTGTTCTTGCTTTATGTGCATTCCTTTTGTGCTATAAAATATTAAATGAAAAAATACGACTGTATAATACCATTTACAGAAAAAATAATATCAAAGCTGATAATAAAAAAAGTATACAACTGTCTGGTAGGAAAAGCAGATCTCAAATGTGTGCAGTCATGGACCTTCAAATTCACCTGTTCTGGGTCAAGAACCCAAAATAAATATACAAAAGCCCATTGTAAACTATTCGTTTGGTCCTCCTTTTCTGAAATGTATCAAATTACATCTTTCACCCACAACAGTGAGATCAATGCTCTAGACGGGCGGTGTCCACATTTGGGGACACCTGGAAAGAAACTTTGTTTATGCATTCAAAAATGAACTCGAATCTTTTGCAAAATTATGATTGATTAGCTCAGGATTCCTGAGGGAAAATGGTTGACTAATTTAGTTTATGGTGTAAATTTTAAAATCTTGAAAAAAATATTGTATTTGAGCTTGAAAATCGAGGTATTTTAAATAAGAAATTAAGCCAACAAAAAGAGTCATATTTAATAGTGCTGCCATCTGTGTGCATTAAAGAGAAATAGAAGCAACTAATGCAGCGATTTTTGGAGTTTTAAAGAAAAAACTTTTTTTTAAAGAAATTTTTAAAATTGGTGTCCTTTTTTGTGACCACCGCGCCGGAAAGGGATAAACAGCATCGATCGTACGAAAAATTTACCTATCATAATGATTAGCATACATATTTTCGTTAAAAATAGTTAATAAACAAAATTTAACGAGCTGATGTGTGCATCACATGACTTCCTTTTACTCCAATTTAATGTCATTTCCCCATTACTGTCAATTTTAATGTGATTCAATAGTTTTCTCTCTAAATATCACCAACAGTGGCCAAATTAAAACCAGATTTTAAAAAAAATCACCAAATATGTCGCCAAGTTGGCGACAAAACTTGGTGACCAAAAGACTGGCGATATATCGCCAGTCAAACTTCTGATTCCAAGTGACCTTCACTGGTTTGTCAGTTGTTGTTTGCATATTATATACAGTTGAAGGTCATTTGGATACAGGAGACTGGATACCATTCTTGAAAGAAATAAAATTGATTGAACAGAGAGTCAAATGATAAAAGGAAAGCACTAAATAAAAATTAAGTATGCTTTGTGGTATTTACTCAAGCAAATAAAAGAAAAATTAAATATATGAATGAATTAAAACGAGCTGATGTGTGCATCACATGACTTCCTTTTACCCCAATTTTATGTCATTTCCCCCCATTACTGGCAATTTTAATGTGATTCAATAGTTTACTCTCTAAATACCACCAACAATAGCCATATTGAAATCAGATTTGAAAAAAAATCGCCAAATTTGTCGCCAAGTTGGCAACAAAACAGCGACCAAAAGACTGGCAATATATCGCCAAGTGTCCGACAGATTATAACACAACTTGAGTTTACATCGAAATTAACAATGATTTCCGCCCAAAAAGGGACAAAAGACCCCCTTAGGAACATTCGAATGCAACCAAAAGGGAGGTGCACAACTAGATCCCCACTAGGAGTCTACGTACCAATATTCAACTTTCTAGGGCATATCGTTTTTGAGTTATGCGAGATAGATACACACATACGCACATACATACGTACATACGGACGTCACGAGAAAATTCGTTGTAATTAACTCGGGAGTCGTCAAAATTGATATTTTAGGTGTCTGTACGTTCCTAGGCATATATCCACGTGCGATCGGGTCGAAAAAAAAAAAAAAAACTCAATATTCATTCGGGGGTGAGAAAAATGGAAATAAGGCCGATTTTAGAGTGAAAATTTTTTCGCGAATACAATACTTCCTCTTTTGTAAAAGAAAGTAAAAATACGCTAAAAATGATATTTCAAGGGTTTTTTACTATATATTCTCAATATATATATGTATATATATATATATATATATATATATAACAGTTAAACTTAAACAAAAATTTAAAAAAAAAAAAAAAACACACACACACACAACAGATTTACACGTCTTAATATTTTTCCATTGGGATAAGAGAAAAAAAATCTGAGCTTTGTGTACAAAATATTTAAACACGATTTTTGTATAGATCTAAAACTAGCAATTTCCTTTACGACAAATTAAAAACTACACAGAACACCTAATTCTGTTCTAAAACTGTGCAAAAACTTATTTGCAGAATCGAACCTTAAGGAAATCTGAAAACTTAACGTTATAACTGATACAATTTTTTTTTTCACGACTAAAATTAATTGAAAGATATAAAAAGTGAAAGTTATCTTTTTTCCAAGTTGAAATCACTGCACAAAGAAGTCAAATTAAGGTGCCAGAAATGAATGAAAAGCCTTTCAAGTGTCTTAAAATGGAAAACAATTGCAAAGTTCTTTTACTTTTAAAAGTTTTCTTTTGTTCCATAAAAGCGCTCCAGTCATTTCATGATTTACTCTGCTGGGCAAATTTTAGGGAAAAAAAAAAGCTTTCGAATAAAAGAAGTAAGAACAATAGGTTTCTAGAAATTGTAATATTCGGGAGTGAAAAGCGTTTTTATTGCTGAATAGAAGGAGAGTGATGAGTAAAAAATGGCATGAAAATAGTATTAAATTCCATTCAGTTTGTTTGAATCAAAAAACCTACTTTTTAATTGGAGATTTTCATCACACATACAATTTTTTATGATTTTGTTATATATTTATAGCACTAAAAATGATGAATGAGTTTGAATTTTGCTTATAAGTAAGATTTTTTTCCCTTAAAAATAAACAATGCACAGTGAATAACTCGTTTTTTTTTTAATTGAGCAATCACGATTGCTTATTGTTCTCACTTGACTGTTTTGATGTCCTTTAATTTTATTTTCCCGCCAGCACCCTCTGCAGCATCACCGTCGACCGGCTCTTCACGATGCTGCTCCTATAGCGAAAGCAGTCTCCAGGTTGCATACATATCCTACACACACGCGCATACATACACAACTACACACACACACACGCACGCACGCACACACATATATACAAGCACATACACACACAAATACATACAGACACCTACACATGCACACACACACAAACACATACACACTCATACAAACAATTACCCACACAGACACAAACACATATGCCTACACACTCATACACATACCCTCCCCCCCCCAAATACACACATTCATACACACAGCTATTCACACACTTATGCCTGCACACAGACCTAAACACACATGCCAACACACATACACATACCCCTACACACAACACACATATCTCCACATACGCCTACATACACACACTCGTGATTGCGAAAAACATAATTTGAATTCAAGATGTCAAAATTCAAATTAATTTCTTTCTTTCTTTTTTTTAAATTAATATCTTATTTACCTGAAAACCACTGTAACAAAAGCATCAGTATCTCTAACTGACATGTATTTTCGTCTTTTTTCTTGCAGTTTTTTTTATGTGTGTATAAAAACTTTTCACTAAACCTTGTTTGAATTTATCAAGAGTAACAATTTTGCACTGCCTGCAAAACCGTCAATGAATTACAAATTGTGAAATTAAAGTATTTCTATAGTAAAAAAACGTCATTTCTATAATCTATTATATACAATAGATTACGTTGTTACAGTATAGGTAAAATTTGCAACACCACAAAAAAACATTTAGAAAAATTTAATGAAAGTTAATATGATGTTCAGACATAAATACACAATAAGTTCAATTAATTCAAATGAATTGAAAAAAAAAATAGCTTGCATTATACCGCTTAGTTCGAATATCATCGAACTTCAGTACCGGAAATTCTTAATAAACTTACTGCTTTAGTCAATATTAATATTATTTAGGCCAAGTGGAATATTTTTCCGAACATATCATTTGACTTTTGATGACCTCTATGAACTTGAAGACTAAAAGTAAAGAAAAATAAAAATTTCTTTAAAAAATTTTCATATGTAGGTTTTAAGGATATACATATGAAAAGAATTACAATAGTCCAGCAGCACTTTTCTAAAATATCTCATGCAATTTTATGGATCGACCCTATCAAAGATCTGTTCCGATTAAATTCAAGGAAGTAATTGTTCCTATTAGATCAGGTTTCGCGTAGAGCAGCTTCTCAAAAGCTCTCATGCCCCCCAATGGGGAAATCTGAAGCACCAGTATTTAAAAATAGAAAATCTTTACTAAGTTTTTAAAAGCTGTTTCATTAGTTAATTCATATTTTGATTTCATTACAGTAGTATTTGAATGTAAGAATACCCAAACAATTATTTCCAATTTGAAGGGCTGGTTGATTAAAGGAAACAAGAGCTAAATGAAAACCAGCTCTATTGCTACACTTGTGGTAAAGATTGAAACCAAACTGTCGGAGAGTGACTGGATTATATATGGAACACATTTTATAGCTCCAAGTGTTTCTAAAAAAATATGTAGGTGTCATCATTGTTAGCAGAAAACACTGAAAAAAGCTATTTTAAGAGATTAAGTAGTCTTTTCCTTTCCTCTAGAGCAGGTTTACGAAAACGAAGCAACTGACTTCAACTAATTTTACTAGTCACGTGGATGGTGACCTAAAATTCATTATCTAAGGACTAGAAAATCGCCCGTCACTGTATGACGGGTGAAAATTGCTTCTGCATTTGAACGAAGCATTTGCCTGTTTCGTGATATTTTGATTGTTGGGATTTTAACCCTAACTCCAGTGGACTAACCCTAAACTCCACTAGATAGAGGTCATTGGTGATCACTTTTTTCTTTCTTCATTACCCTGAAATGACAGACTTGCCTGTAAAACAGTTAAGATTTCGGATCCGGTTCAGCCTCGTTAAAAAACAAAAAGCATTTTCTTGCATGTCAAAATACCAAAAAATGTTATCAAACTGTCATGTCGGGGAGCGAGTTTCATTGTTGATGACGTCAGAAGCGTTACTCGATCATTTGCTTTTATATAGTATATGAGGACGTCATATAATATACAATAATAATAATAATAACTGATATAAAGTAACAGTTGGATTTCTTTCAATATTTTTTTTACTTAAGCTAATTTGCGAAAAGATAAATTAAATTTAAAAAAAAAACTATCATAAAAAACATATCTTTCAATAAAATATCTGCTAATGTAGAAATCATTAATAACATTTTTTAACATTACAGCTATCATGAATCAGCAATACATCCCTTAAAAAAATTGCTGTAAATACCGGAATGAATGTGAAAATTTACTATGTTTCTACTTCCATTCCAGAAGCAAAAGAAAAATCTTATTTCTCAAGCTTGAAAAATCCAGCAATTAACTGTGAAAGTGCAATGGATAATAAAGTTAAGTATATAATGAAATTTAAGGTGTGTGAGTTTAGGGACTTAGAAGAACGAATAAAGATTGACATTTTCCGAGACTTGATTATTCTTTTTCTCACTGAGGATTTGCTTTTTCTTAACGCGGCAATTGAGCATTCTCTGGACACTGCAATGAAGTTAGTTATTGGGTGAAACACAAAATAGTTTTCCTTTATATCATTGTTAATGGATAATTGAGAATCGATATTTGTCTTTGTCAACCTCCGTATTTATGAAGAACACACTGTAAAAAATTCAGGAAGATATTCTGGCAGTTGTTACTGTAAAATGGCGGACTTATAGCATCGCTGATTTTTACGGTAATTTATACCGGAGAAATCAGCGATCCCAGCTCCAATTGATTGCTGTAACCAACCGAGTAAACCGTAAAATTTTTCAAGTAACATTTGATTTTTACGGTAAAAGTTACTGGCAACATGGATGCTAGTAACAAATACGGTAAATTTTACGTAAAATTTTTAACAGTGCAGAGATTCTTTTAACAACATCGTCGTGTTACACAACGCACACATTACGATTTTTGAACATTTATTGAAAATTGCAAAAATACTTTTTTGGTGAGGTATAAATTTTTTTAATTTTAGCGTGTTTGTCAAAATTGCCAAAATTTTAGACTCACGAAACATTTTTTTTTTTCGAAATTTTTTCAACTTTTGGTTTTGTTCATATAAAATTCGAGAAATTTTCAGCTCCAGAAATCACCAATATTCCAATTTCGCGAAAATTAAGGCTTGCTAAAATAAGTGCCTTTACAGTAATTTAATAGTGAAAGGTACCTCCCATATCATATTAGCTAATAACTGGAGATTCAGTAGAGTATATCAATTATTTTTCGAAATTAGCAATGTCACTAAACATCAATGCCTACATAAATCCTGAAAATTATATCCGTATCTTTGTTAGTAATGGTGAATTCCAGCGGTAACGAAAGGACGGTTTTTACAAAAAAGTCGATGGATTTCTGTCTGTGAGCATATCAAAATGCATATTTTTTCAAAAACTGATGCATAGACTTTTATACACATCATAGTTAGTTGCTAAAAAAGACAAAGCCAAGAATTTTTCGTTAGCATTTTTTTAAAAAATCAAATTTAAAAAACGATAACGGAGGACATTTTTGCGACATGATTTTCACGCTATCAAGTTCTCCCCAAAAGTTCACTAAACGACAAAAGGGAAAATTGTATAAAAAATAGAGCACATACGGGAGTGTTCAATCATTACAATTTCACCTCTAATTTTAGAAAATAATAATTTCAATCATATAAATTATGCAATTGTTAAGGGTAATGGAAGGATAAAAAGTCGAAAGCAAGTTAACTTTGTAAATTTCAACTATAAAACATTTATTAAGCTAATAAAGCAGTCTGAAACAATGATATCTTATACCTGAGCCATCTGTTACAATTATGAATTCGTTAAATGCTCAATAATTGTATCAGATTCCATAGAACAATTACCTTCCTTCTCAGAAAACACAAAGATCCTTCCCACTTTATTATGCATTCTCAAACAAGCTATTTTTATTTCTTTTCCTTCTATATGAAGCACCTGCCCAATCTTGCCTTTTGTTAATTTATATCCCTTTCATCCAACTAACAAAACTTGTCCAAACGTTAATGAATCATTTGGCATATTCTTTATGATTTGGTGTTTTTGATTCAGCTGTATCTTCATTTTTAACATTGTTTATAACTTTCCTCAGTCTGTTGAATTTGAAGTGAAATCTTCTTCGATATGTCGAAGTAGATTTGTTGAATTACTTACTATATTCAATAACATAAATTGTTACAAGGTTCAAATAGTGCATATTTTGTGTGTCAAGATAAGAATGGGTATTAATAATAATAATTCCTTTGTGAAAGTTGATCTTTAGATTTACTGATTTCTTCGTAGTATGTTTACCAGTTAAACCAATCTCTCAACATTTCTTTCCAGTGACTTGTGGCAACAAATCTGAAAGCAGTTTCAATATTGTGTTGTTCCAATATAAATTTCAAGTTTGTAAACGAATATTTCTGCTTGAATTGCCTTGTAATATCGTAAATATATCAAACCAAAATGATTTTCACATGCTGAGGAATTTTTAAGTGTAGTTTTTATGATTTTCATCACATACAATGGAAGTAATAAAATCACAAAACATTTTTGTCAAAATTTGAATAAAAGTTTATCTTTACTAATAATAAAGCTGAAAGTCTCTCTGTCTGGATGTCCGGAGGATGTCTGTAGGATGTCTGGATCTCTGTGACGCGCATAGCGCCAAGACCGTCCGGCCGATTTTCATGAAATTTATCACAAAGTTAGTTTGTAGCATGTGGGTGTGCACCTCGAAGCGATTTTTTGAAAATTCGATGTGGTTCTTTTTCTACTCCAATTTTAAGAACAAAATTATCATAACGTGGAACCGTAACATGGGCACAAGCCAATTGGTGAGATACGAAAGTATCATAACGTGGAACCGTAACATGGGTACAAGCCAATTGGTGAGAAAATTCACCATACATTATTTGTAAATATACAGGCGAACCAAAAGACCTTTTAATTTTTCTATTAAGGGCAAAGCCGTGCGGGTACCACTAGTTTTTTTTAATAAAATCACTTATACTTTCTGTTCGAATATTACTTATATATGTTTTAAATGTGACTACTAACTTTAAACAATAGTTTGTTTTTTACTAGCATTCTTAAATATTACCCTGTGTCAGTTTATTGAGAAATGTCCTTCCGTTACCATTAAAATCCGTATAAATAAAATATCTATTAAAATGTTAACTATGTCTCCTTGACAAGGGACAAAATTCTGCTTTGCATAAAAAAACATTAATTTTTACACCTCATAGGTTTTTGGTGAACTAATTGAGGTGTAGTATTTCGGTAACGGAAGGACATCAAATTGTCGCCTCAGTAATAGACCTATTTCAAGGATGAAATTCAAGAAATTTGAAATTACTTACCAAAAAGTTTAACTAGACATTCAAAAGATTAAAGTTAACCTAAATATTATTTGCTCATAATAAATTTATTCAAACTACAGTATGCAACAAAACAGAGAGTTCTTGCTCTGTAAAAACATAAAGAAAAAACTTGATTTTGCACTTGATTTTCTGAAAGTCATCATAACTATTTGGGGAAAACAGGTTAAGATTCAAGTAACTCATTTATTTATGAAGCGAATGGTATGTGACAACTTGTGTGAACTTAATTTTGGGTCATTCCATGTCAAATCATCCAGATTTGGACACCCGAGTTTCTCAGATTTTGATTAAACTTCGTGAGGTTTTTATATCTGTGGATATAAGAATAAGTAAAATTTTTATCTTAATATATCAATGACTTTTTTAATGGCGAAGCACTTCAAAGTTTTCACTAAAACTTGTCGTTTAGCGAAAACCGCAAATCCAGCAACCATACATACATATAGTTTTCACTATAAAAAATTTATTTTTCGAGATAACGAGTTGAATTTTTTTGCGTTTTGATCGGTATTGTATTGTAAAGTCAAAGTTGTAATTGAATTTAAAATTTAAATAAATTAAAATAGTTGAAAAAATTCTTTAAACAGCAAAATTGAGTTCAATTTCGGACATTGACTTGTGCTCAAAAAGTGCTAAATAGTAATTTTAGCCCTTCAAAACCTTCAAAATCCAATATATTCCCTAAAACAAGATTTAAAATGGTAGAGGAGGCTGGAGATACTTGATCCCCACTTTAGTTTTCAATTTTTTTCTCTGCTGCAAATTATCAGTATTTTTTTTTAAGTACGTGAACGAAGGTAATTTTGAATCTATCTGACAGTACGTTTTTTAGTTAAAATGAAATAGATAGTTTTGGCAAAATAATTTTTCTCAAACATTTCATAAAGGGATCATGTATCCCCACATCAAGGGATGCATGATCCCTTCATTGGGGATACTTGATCCCAATAAGAAAATACATAGTCTCTTCATTAGATCGGCAATTTATTTATGGATTTTAGTTTTCTACATAATGTTTCTTAAAAATAAAAATTAAAAATTAAAAAAAAAAAAACAGAATTTCTAATTTTCTTTAATAGATTACATTAATGTGAACACAAAATGACATAGTTTCAAATTTAACTAGACATTTGTAAAAAAAAAAAAAAAATGTACCTAACTTTCATGAACTTATGATGCTTTTGATCAGTTACTTATTACCCAATACAGTTGTAAACAATACTATATTTTATAAATAAAACTAACATTTTTTAAAAAAGTAGAGCAATGAAGCTAAAGTTACAACAAATAAAAAAATAGGATGACAAGCACGAAAATCATCTTATTTGCTTCTTGTCTTGCAATAATAAAATTAAGAGTTTCATCATTTGAATTAATTTGTAAAAAGAGGAAAGAAAAAATATAAGTATCAGTGTGGCGGGAGAGCGGAGCTAGAAATTCCGTTTTTCAAGCAAGCTCAAAATTTGTTATGAAAACTTAGCTCTAGAATTACCTTACCTCTAGAAACCTTAGTTCTGAGATTAAAATATAGTACAATATGCCCCTATGATGTAACAACTGTTTTTGTGCAGTATTTCGCACGATTTTTTATAATTAATTTTATCGTACCAAAAGTCGAAAAGGAACAACTTGCCCCTTGTTGGGGCTAATTGAAAACCTGGGTACAAACTTACAAATTATGTACCTTGGTTATTTAAATAATTGAATTTATTTAAAAAATGTTATTTTACATGTTTAAGTATGCGTAATTTAGTACTACAAATACATTTGTGGAATTTTGAAGTAATTTTTTTAAAAATAATTTAAGTATATATGAGAAACGAATAGAGACAGGCCTAAAAAGTGACTTTTTGGTTGTTCAAAAAATTTTGCGGGAAAAAATAAATGAGTTATTAATTTAATAAGAATTTAATAGCATCGAAAAAGTTATTTCTAACTGTTTAAAAAAAGAAAAAAAAATCTAGGTCAAATAATCCTTGTGTCGTAATGGGACATAATATTGTTTGGATTTTGAGAATCACCTTTATACTGTTTGAAGTTATCTTTTGAGCAATTACTACGGTTTATTTTAAAGGTAGGAAATTATGTGTCTAAAGACTTAAATTTCAAAATGTTTCGAAATTTGTCTAAACTTTTTCAAGCTGAAAGAAAAAGACAGTTTCAACGGAAGACAATTTAATGTATTAAGAAAAATCCTTTAGTTCCCCGAGACGAAAAATAAATATATAATGGAAACGCAGGAATGCAAAAAGTGCGGATGCCCAAACAGTTTGAACCGCTGGGATCTGGAGAAAAGATGAAGATTGGCAAGCTGCCTGCTGTTTTCTTTTATTATCCTTTGTTTCTTTTTCCCACATTCTGTGTTAGGGCTAAAACTACTGGATGAACTTACTCATGAGGAAACTTAACCCGGCTCTTCAATTCCTTTTTCATTACGTAGGAATTTCGGAAACGGTCTTGGGCCTTTTATTACGATGCTAAAGACCCTCGCGAGACATTAGATGGCGGACAAAAAAGGTGAATCTCGCTATATATATATATATTGCTGCTCATTTAAAAGATATTCTAATGCGTGTTCTCGGGAGAATTCAAATGAAAGCATCGTTTTTAATTCTATTTGCGTTTGATTTTTTCTCTATTTAGTTTAATTCAGAAATACAAAAATTTGCTTCTCGAACGTAACTAGACTGAAGTCGGTTATTTTTATTTCGAAATATATCTTCTATTTTTCGCAGTTGCTACTTATAATTCATTATTTTTTATTAGCATGATCATTTACGAAATGCTGATAATGTATTAAATTTTAAAATTAACCAAGGATTTTGTTTGAAATATTTTGATGTATCTTTACTAGTAATAAAGCTGAAAATCTCTCTGTCTGGATGTCTGAATCTCTGTGACGCGCATAGCGCCTAGACCGTGCGGCTGATTTTCATGAAATTGGGCACAAAGTTAGTTTGTAGCATGGGGGTGTGCACCTCGATGCGATTTTTCAAAAATTCCTTGTGGTTCTTTTTCTATTCCAATTTTAAGAACACAATTATCATAAGATGGACGAGTAAATTACGAAATTATCATAAGGTGGAACCGTAACATGGGCACAAGCCAATTGGCGAGATACGAAATAATCGTAACGTGGAAATGTAACATGGGTACAAGCCAATTGGCGAGAAAATTCACCATACATTATTTGTAAATATACAGGCGAATCAAAAGACCTTTTAATTCTTCTATTACGGGCAGAGCCGTGCGGGTACCACTAGTACCCTATATTAGTGTTACCAATTTTTATTCGCCAACGAGGATTATTTCGTTTTATGTGCTTCACTGTGAATTTGCTTTACTCGCTTGCTTCAAAGCCTACGACTGAATTTGGATTTTAGCGATGTTGAACATTTGCCGATGTGCTTGGAGTGTCTACAGGGCATTCTGGGGGTTATAAGCTAGTAAGAAGCTTCTCATCAGTAGAAAAGGAACTGTTTGAAGACTGACTTACTACCTGTCTCAAAAGTTCTTTTTTTTCATTTTTATCGTCATGTGAGATTGTTTTCATTGGTGGGAAGCTGAAGGTTTTGTACTTTGTATGTAAGGGTGCATCGAAAAATGGATAATTCCCGTAACCGACTACTAACAGAAAAAAAAAATGTTGTGACTAGGCATCATAAGTGTGGGAAAATCAATTTAAAAAGTAAAATTTTTCATTTTTAGATTGAGCATAGGCCTCAATTTTAGAAAAAAAAATAATAATAAAAAATGGAAAAAAAAAATCATTTTTTTAAAGAATGTAATTATTTATAATTTTTGTTTTAATACCAATAAAATGATTCTCCGTAATATTTCTTTTCTATATTTAAAATTATTATCAAATTTTAGTTTGCTTATAAGTCGTAAAAAAAAAGCTAAATAGCTTCTATTAAGCTGTAGTTTTTTTATCTAATTTCAGAAAAAAATAAAGAAACGCAATCCTCATCTGCAATTTTAAAGTCAAGACTTTCTCAAAAAGAAGAAGAGGAAGAATAAAAGAAATGTCTTTAGAGTGTGATGAGAAAAAAAATTCTGATGACTATATGTTACATTCGTTTATAGTAGAATGCATGGTGGTGGTAAAAGTTAAGTTTTACGCGGAGGTTTCGTTACATGAAAATGCCTCGTAAAGCCAAACCTTGTAATTTAAGACTTAATATTAAAACATTAAAATTGGGGTTGAAAAAAATGATTCTAGGGATCATAATGTTTAATGTGTACTTATTCCGATACATATGCACAACATGCATAAAGAAAACGTGAATTAACTTAGTGTTTATAAAAAACAGCTGGTTATAATATTCTTATGGCAGTGAGTGATTAATTTCTTCTGTCGTCGGTAGTTCTTTGTGGGGCATTAAGGGTCTAAGGACCCTTAATCTTCAAAATTTTGAATTTTCCGGAAAAATCTATGTTATGCATAATTTAATTCTGAACAATTTGAAATGCATAAACTTTCCCTTTAGAGATTAATGTTTACGTCAGTTGTTTAAGCCTTTTTTTTTCAAGTGCCTGTTTCTCGTTTTGCGCGCATATCTTAGAAAGTTTCTTATGTATTTCCATAAAACTTTTCATGCATGTTTGTCTGGTTTATTTTTATGATCTGAACCTAAATTTTAAGTAAAAATAAAAGTTATTATTTTAAAAAAAAAATCTTTTTCCCATAAAATTTTGGAAAAGTTTGATATTAACTTATAAAATTTCAAATAAATAAATAAATAATTAATTAAAAAAAAGTAAATAAATTTAGGTTCAGATCATAAAAATAAACCTGATATATAGATAAATTCGATGACATTTCGATAAATTGAAAAGTTTTTTGCGAATAGTAATAAATAAGGTATCAAATTGTTCAGAAATAAATTAGGCATAACATATATTTTTTCCAGAAAATCGAACATTTTGAAGGTTAAGGGTCCTTAGACCCCTTAACGCATCCATGTTCACTTTCATCATTTCCATGACGGGATCTTCCTTTACAAACAAATCAGAAAGATCATTTGCCATTATTGTCAAGAAATGGTCAAATTTTTCAATGTGGAAGATTTTGTTTGTGTGTCATCAACGTTGGTACCCTCGTTCGTTTCGTTCTCCTTTACCACTTTTGAAAACACTTCTCCCAGTGAACTCTGATTTGTGTGAGTTCAATAACTTTACTTCTGGAAAGAGCTCTGGAAGCAATCACAAAAATTGTCTCCATTGTTCCAAGCTCGCTTATTAGCTCGGCAAAATGCTGTTTATTACGAGTTATCTGCAATCTCAAGAGTTTTGATTTTGAAATAGGTGGAAATTTTATCTGTTTGCAATGCCGCTTCCGCGTAAAATCAAAAAACTCATCCGCGTAAAATAAATTGAAGGTGTCGAATCTTACATCGCTTATAATCAAATATGCGTAAATAATAATAACGGGGCAATGCACTTAAAATATTTTTTACTTTTGATTTCTGTTGATTAAATGTAACTTTACGTAAAATTTTTAGGACTAATTACGTATGTCTAATCACATCTCTGGCTTTCAAAATGCAGCATTATTTTGCTTTTGAAACTCATTTTCCTAAGGTCTGTTCGTTCATTTTATTTACTCAAAAAAATGATTGATACTCTTATGACAATTACACATATCTAGGTGTCAGTTCGAAAAATGTTTTTCAATTATAGATGGATAAAGATTGAAGAAAGAACATTTGAGCATTATATTAGCATTGTACAATATTGAGCAATAGTATTTAATGTTGTTTCAAGCTTGTGTAGATTTTCTTTCTTTCTTTTTTTTTTTCGCTTTTTGTTTAAACAGAAATAAGAGAAAAAAAAAACGAATGATACACCATTTTCATGACTTCACAGACTTTACAGAATGAAATAATCTTAATTATTTAAAAAAAAAATGAAACTGAAGTCCTGGGGGGAGGGTTGTTTGGTCAGATCTGAAACTTAAAAAATGCATTATATAACCTAATTATTTGAACTACTTTCATTGACATTTATTTTTAAGAAAATTTCAAAAAGGAAAAACCGTCTGTTTCAGTACTAATAGAATTATTATAATTAGATCACGTTAATTCTATTTGCAATCGAAAGGATGACAAAAAGCTGGAAATGCTTATTAAATTAAAATAAAATAAGAATGCAATTTCAGACAAAATATAAGGAAAATTCGGTCTCTTAATGTAATTAAAAAATATATAGTTTAAACGATGTGCTTGTGGCCTAGTTTAAAGTAAGGCGAAGATTAATTCTATGCGTAGGCAAACAAATTCCCCCCCCCCCCCCTTACCCCAAAAAATAAAACATTTTCAAGTTTTGAAGGATGAAGAAAAGTTTAGAGTGCTCTTTCTTCTTTAAAAGCTTTTTCATTGTTCGGTAAAATTATTTCGGTTATTGTTTCCGAAGTGATTCTTAAAAAAATACTTGATGGAAAACATATAAATAAAAAAGGGTTTCCGCAAACAATGAGAGCATTTGAGGAAGAAAAGAATATATATTTATTTATTTATTGTAAAAAATGCATTCACTCTTATATAACATTGAAATTTAGTTAAAAATAGTTTCAAAGTTTAAATATTGTTTTTAATTTCTTGTTTTAGATAGCTTTTACTTTACATTTAAAACGATGAAACGTTACTTGAACGTATAAATTTAGATATTTTTATTTAAATGGTTTTATTAGTTTAAGGGGTTACAGTACCTGAAAAATGATGAAACGATCAAAAAATGTTTTATTGCTTATTTCAAAACTAAAAACTATTCTGAACACAGGGAAAAAGTTTTATTGCTTTAGTTCATATATTCAAAAAGTTATGAGAGGTTTTAGGCCATACTTGCTATGGGTCATTCCATATCAAGTGATCCAAAGTTTTTTCCCTCACCTTTTTGTATTTCTTTGAAATTTGGCTCATCAATTGTACCCTTTGAGGTAATCAAAAGTCCAAATTTTTAGAATTTTATCTCTATTATTTTTTTTATTTATGACACTTTGATTTTTCGAAAAACCCTCTTTTTTTTCATGGATGTTTGAACATAAAATGGACGATAACTCAGCACCAAATATATATAGAAAGATTTGGTAAAAAGCATTTTAAAGTACATTAGTTGCTGTTTAATTGGATATGCAACATGACTAATTTCAGAAAATTTTTAATTTTTGAAAAATAAAATTTAAATTTTGAATTTAAATATCCCAGAAAAGGTATAATGAATTTTTTTAAAAAAATTCTCAACAATTTGTGTGTATTTTATCTTTATTTGTGCAAAGTTTCAAGTTGGGATCTCAATGGGATCATATTTTTCTGAATTTTTAAATAAAATTTGACTTATGAAATAATGACATTTTTCAGATTCTAACTAGTTAAATATGGGGTTTTCTTACTGGGGATGATCTAGTAAGTAGTAATTGATCATGATTATGCTTGAAATGAGCTGACATGAATTTGTAGATTGGTACCCCCCCCCCCCCTGCCACACAACCACTTTTCATCTTTTTTTTTTTTTTTCAAAACTATATTTAAAAAAAAAAAAAAAAAAAGCTGGCACGTAAGAGTTATAATCATAATAAACTGGGATGCACGCTGCTAAACATCAGCAGTGACTAAGGCTTATAAATGGGCGGGGGGTCATAAAAACTAAAAGTCAGAAAAACTTTAACAGACTTCTTTCGAAAAGTGGGACGATAGGGGGAGGGGGAAAGGGAGGGGGAAGAGCAATCTGGAATGAAGCTTAACAACATGGAAGGTTATGCTCAAACTAGCAAAATTTGTTTGATCTATAACTGCTTTTAATATATGCATAAATAGATCTCGCTGCATTACTCTCCTTTACAACTGAAACTAAAAAGAAAACTAGCATTAAAGAAAAGAATACCGCCGCACTCCAAATGTTGTAGAAAGACAGTTTTATGCGGAGATACATATATGCTCTCTTTTACAACTGAAATTAAAAGAAAGCTAGCATTAAAGCAAAGAAAAAAAACAGCTGCACTCTAAATGTGTGGAAAGACGTTTAGTTTTATGCGGACAGACATATGATCTGATATTTAGATTGATTTTTAGTTTAGTGTGAAAAGAATGAAATAAAATGGGGGGAAACACTCCTATTTTGCTATGATCTTGGGGCAAACTATTTCTTTCCTCCCTCCAAAATTTAAAGTTGGCGCAGGTGTAGTAGGCCAGTGCCAATAATGTTTGAGACCAAAAAAATTTAGAACAGGATAAAACCAGTTCGAAAGGTAAGAAAATCTAATAACATTAATAGGAAAAATGAATTACGGGCGAGCTGAGTTCGGGAAGGGGGGTGTAGGGGGGTTTAAGGGGGGGAAAACGGTTTATCACGATTTCCGGAAAAACTAAGAGTCTTATCGAAAAAAAATAAATTACAAAGTGGTTAGTAATAAAAAGATCTACAATTTTTGTGTTTGCACTTTTTTTCTATAACCTCAAAATATATGCGAAAAATTCAAAAAACCGACTTTTTGGTTTTTTATTTTTATCTCTCACAAAAAAATTTTTTTTTTCACTAAATTTAATGAAAAGTTACCTTATTATGTCCCAAATGCACTGTTATTTTTTGGATTTAAAATATTTATTTTTTGTCCTTATTTTGATTCAGTAGTAAAAAAGCATCAGAATTTTCAATCAAAAAATCTCACGTCAAAATATCTGATTTTTTTAAAAAATCGGAGCAAGTTTTTTTCGTTGGAATCTCTACTTTTTGATGGTATAAAAAACAATATACAATACTATAGAAAATCTTCACAAAAAATTAAGAAAATCAAAAACTCGAATTTGAAAAAAAATCATCACTGATGTAAAATTTTAAGCTATTTATTAAATTAACAGCAAACACAATAATTAACAGCAAACACAATTGGAAAACTGATTATTTTTCATAATATTCAAGGTAACACAGTTCGAAATTGCGGAAATTGCTCATTTATCCCATCCTACAGTGTAGCTTGCTATTCGTAACTCCAAAAAACTATAGGGGGCACTGCAGTCACCGTCTATTGGTTGATGAGAAGGGTATAATACAAATGCATGCTGTAGCTTGATTTTTAATTACTTTAGTATATTTTTATTTTCAGTTTGTGTCAATGTAACATGGAAAATTTCATTTTTCGAGTAATTAAAGTGTATATTTTAATAAGGAGCTTAAAATTTTTACATACTTATAACTTTTTTTTTTCAAATTCCAGTTTTTTGATTTTCTTCATTTTTTGCGAAAATTTTCTATAGTATTGTATATTGTTTTTTATACCATCAAAAAGTAGAGATTGCAACAAAAAAAACTTGCTCCGATTTTTTAAAAAAATCAGATATTTTGACGTGAGATTTTTTGATTGAAAATTCTGATGCTTTTTTACTATTGAATCAAAAGAAGGAGAAAAAATAAATATTTTAAATCCAAAAAATTACAGTGTATTTGGGACATAATAAGGTAACCTTTCATTAAATTTAGTGAAAAAAAAAATTTTTTTTGTGGGAGACAAAAATAAAAAAACCAAAAAGTCGGTTTTTTGAATTTTTCGCATATATTTTGAGGTTATAGATAAAAAGTGCAAATACAAAAGTTGTAGATCTTTTTATTACAAACAACTTTGTAATTTATTTTTTTTTCGATAAAACTCTTAGTTTTTCCGGAAATCGTGATAAACCGTTTCTCCCCCCTTAAACCCCCCTACACCCCCCCTTCCCGAACTCAACTCGCCCGTAATTTATTTTTTCTATTAATGTTATTAGATTTTCTTACCTTTCTAACTGGTTTTATCCTGTTCTAAATTTTTTCGACTTTTTACCATTTTCAAAGCTATTGGCACTGGCCTATAGGGGATGAAATGAATCACAACTTTCCTTATCAGATAGTGAATTAATCAAGTAAATTTTGTGAAGTTCGGATTGAAAAAGAAACACTTGGTCCGAAAAAAAAAAGCGTCAGGTGAGGCGTGATACTATTATAGTGTTAATCTTATGTGTGGGTGGGGGGGGGGGGAATGTACTTCGTCTTGCTTTAAAGAAGAACATTTACCAGCTTTTTATATGCTTTCTATTCATTTTGTTTTATTTTATTAATTTATTTATTTTTTGCGTTTTGAAAATAGTTTTGAAAAAAAAAATAAAAGTGATGGTGCTGGGGGGAGGGGGCTTTTTCCTGCTTTAAAGAAGATTATTTACCAACTTTTAATAAGTTTACTATTTATTTTGTTTTATTTATTTATTTATTTAATTTTAATTTTCGAAATGTTTTGTCAAAAAAAATTAAAAATGGTGGTGGGGGGGGGGCTTACCAATCTACAAATTCATGTTAGCTCATTTCAAGCATAATCATGATCAATTACTACTTACTAGATCATCCCCAGTAAGAAAACCCCATATTTAACTAGTTAGAATCTGAAAAATGTCATTATTTCATAAATCAAATTTTATTTAAAAATTCAGAAAATATGATCCCATTGAGATCCCAACTTGAAACTATTTTTTGCACAAATAAAGATAAAATACACACAATTTTTGAGAATTTTTTTAAAAAAAATTCATTATACCTTTTCTGAGATATTTAAATTTAAAATTTAAATTTTATTTTTCAAAAATTAAAATTTTTTTGAAATTAGTCATGTTGCATATCCAATTAAACAGCAACTAATGTACTTTAAAACAATTTTTTACCAAATCTTTCTATCTATATTTGGTGCTGAGTTATTGTCCATTTTATGTTCAAACATCCATGAAAAAAAGAGGGTTTTTCGAAAAATCAAAGTGTCATAAATAAAAAAATAATAGAGATAAAAATCTAAAAATTTGGACTTTTGATTACCTCGAAGGGTACAATCGATGAGCCAAATTTCAAAGAAATACAAAAGGTTGAGGGAAAAAATTTCCCAAATTTTGGATCACTTGACATGGAATGACCCTATGTGTTCATATACAAAAGAAAAACTTTAAACTGCTTTTTCTCGATGATGGTATTTTTGTGTTTTCATGTTATTAGAATCCCTAAGGATTTTTTTCTATTAAAACTTTGATTTTTTTACATAATTAATCACAGAAATTTTTTTAATAAACTCATAAGCAAATGAATGCTCAGATTTTTAGAGATGATTATAATGATCGTTTAGCAAAAAAAAAAAAAAAAAAATAATAATAATAATAATAATTAGTACAAAAATAAAAAAAGCGTCAAGGATTTCAAAAAATTGAAATCTTCTTCAATTTTTTGAATTTTTAAAAAGAGTAAGCAATATTTTTAAATTTTGAAAATAAATTATTGATTAAGAAATAAGTATGCATGTTATGGTTTCAAAGAAATATAAAATTTACTCAAATTTAAAAAAAAAAATGTTTGAAAGGTAATGTGACCCCTTAAACTGTTACTTTCAAAACTTAATTTAAAAGTCTTATTTTATACAACAAAAGAAATATAATACATACACACAACTAGTAAAGTAAAAAATAATAGAAAAATATAATTTTTTGACATTGCCTGAGTCTGAATATCCAAAGATTCAAAAAAAAATATATTGCAACACATAACATGTCACGAACTTTCTTTATAATTCTCCTCAATTTATTCTCCTTATTATTAGATAAATAACATTTTGTGATTAAAGTAATGAAATGTTAGCTATTACAAAACCTTTTCTTGCGAAAATTGGTGATTTATACTTGTTATATAAGAATATATTGTCCGTAAAATGTTTTCATTGAAAAGTTTTTCTAAATCATGCTGTAAAACAGCACCTACCAGGGCTATTAGTACAATCTTTTGCTCCCAGACAGAGAAGAGGTTCACCTACCATTTGTACGGGTTATCTCCAAATTTTTAATTTTTCCGATTTAAAATCGGCAAAATTAATTTGCCAAATAATAAATCTGATTAAATATTTTTAGTATATCATGGAATTTATAATTACGTCATAGCTATTTTCAGACAAAGAATCTTTAAAAAGTGGTTATCCACGAAATTACGCGAAGCTTGTTGGAAACAGAAATTTTAACCATATTTCTTATTTCCCAGATCATCATTGTACAAAATAATTGAAATAAAGCAAAAGGCATAAATTTAGTCTAAAGCTTCATACAGCTAGTCAGATACGGACGTAAGATTCAGTAAAGTTTAAATGAGTGCAAAGCTGGCATAATTTCATTCGAGTTGGCATCAAAAAAGAGTTAAAAAGGAAAGAAGGAGAAAAAATTTATAAATTTAGATCCTGTTCCGAGTTTAATGAGAAGAAAAGCCGAAAAATAAGCCATATTAAATGAAAAGGGAAAGACTAGGGTAGAAAGAAAGAGGTTCTACTACCATTTGTACTCGTTATCTTCACCTTTTTTATTTTGCCACTTACATCCCTTTGCTTTTCACTGCTTCATGTAATATTACATAAATATTAAAACACGTACAAATCAATTACCTGAGAGATACTGAGTGCAATGCATGAAAAATGTAGTACAAAACAAGATAAATTTCACGCAAACGTATTTTTAGGACTTTAGCTTCTTAATATTACAAGTTTGCAAGTTATAAACGCTATTTCACTCAAGCGTGAAGCAAAAAAAAAAGGAAAGGTTTCTTTAAAAATATATTTTTTACGTTTAGGGAAGAAATGAATATTTAAGTAATAAGGTAAAATATACTGCATGGTGTAAAATAATACTTTATTTTTATTATCTACCAATAAAAAATAGGAAGTCCAAAAAAAAAAGATTAAAAAAAAAAAAAAAACTGATAAGTAACTGATAATTTTAATGTATTAAAATTACCTTATTCAATAATAAGGTGGTTTGTCTAATTAAATAATAAGGGTATTTTTGTAAGGTTTAGTTAAAAAACAAATATTACGTGCTTTCCAAAGTACTAGATTAAAGGAAAGTAAAAGATAAATTTTTTAAACATTATTTCCTGTTACTTTACTGTTATCTATTTTGGACAAAAAACCAAAATCTCTCATTAAAGGTGCTCATATTTCAAAAAGAAATCTTATGTACCTCCTTGGATGGTGGAACACTTATTACACCGGAACACTTCATAAATCCTAGTAAATGATGAAACATAGATGTAAAATACTGCATTTCTAAGCTATTAAATCAAGCTCAACTACCTGCTGTGTACCTGCTGGGCATGTTTCGATATCATTCAGAGAATCAATAGAACAAGCTTCATTGTTAATTATTTTCCGCACAGCAGAAGGAATAATAAAATAGATATGTAAAAAAAAAAAAAAAAAAAAAAAAAAATAGGATAAAAAAAACCCAAAGACACATTCAGTAAACTACCGCCTAATAGCCAGGGCTAAAGCAGAAATACATGAAATACACCCCCAGCCCAGTCATTTCCAGCCGAGGACTGCAGTTTCGCGCTTATTAGCACTTATCAGCCCGACATAGGAGTGAGCTGGAGATGGGAAACCTCTTAAGGAAGCCAAGAGATATTGGGCGGTAATTTACTGAATATACCATGCCTTGCATTCAATCTTCGAGTTGAATCGAACCATTGCTTCGGTCACTCGTCTGGACTGCGCTAACTCTATATTAGCTACCAGTTTGTCTGGCACTCTTGGCTTCCTTAAGAGGTTTTCCATCTCCAGCTCAGTCACTTTCCTATGCCGGGCTGATGAGTGCTAATAAGCACGAAACTGCAGTCCTCGGCTGGAAATGACTGGGCTGGCGGTGTATTTCATGAACCCAAAGACATGCCATAAAAAAGCACACACGTGTTTGCATTCTTTATAGCATACAATTTAACAATGATCATAGCGTTTTTCTTATTGAAAAGCTTTGCTTACTCCAGTCATATAACATTTACTTGAAAACTAAATATTCGCCCGTCACAGTATAACGGTAAAAATTGCTTCTACATTTGAACCAAACCATTGCCTGTTTGGTGATATTTCGATAGTTAAAATCGTAACCCTAACTCCGGTGGATTTACCCTAAACTCCAGTAGGTAGCGTTCGTTGTTGACCATTTTTTCGTTTCTTCATTCCCCTGAAATGACACAATCTTGCCAGTAAAGCAGTTAAGTGACCGGATCGAGTTCAGCCTTGTCACAATAAAGCCTTTCAATGCATGTTAGCCATAAGCAAAACACAGTATCAAATTATAATGCCGTAGCGCGAGTTTCTTTGTTGAAACACACGGGTTACTCGATCATCGGCCATCGGCGATATATATGAGGATAGTTCATTGAAAGTTCCATATGCATTGAAAGTTTACATATTTTAGCATAATAGAAATACTTCATGCTTACAATTGAGAGTTTTAACGAAGGAGAAATTGAGTAAACAATTCTATGGTCTATTCTTCTTATCGCAATAAGAATTTTCGAAAAATGTAGCTTGACTTTACTTGACTACGCATCTTTTAAATCGTAAAGGAATTAGGATGAACAACTTTTTTTTTTCAAAATATGTTTCACTAATCCTACATAATTTTATTAATTAACTGTCTTAACTATGCATGAAAAATACTCTTTTTTGCATATTCTTATTATTTTAAAACATTTCTTGCTTGTTCTAAAAGCTAAGTGTTGTTAAACTTAAATTTAAACGTGATTGAATTTTAGTTCTTTTCGCTGACTAAACTCATTGTAGAATTGATTAGTGGAATCAATAATAAGATGAAGAGCACTACAAAAATCAAGAATTTGGGGAATTCCGTATTAACTAATATTATTTTTAGTAAAACGTTACATTAACATACTTTATACATTATATGAAGATAAATTAAAAAAAAAAAAATAATTAATTTGAATTTTGACATCTGGAATTCAAATCATGTTTTTCGCAATCACGAGTGTGTGTGTGTGTATGTAGGCGTGTGTGTTTGTTTCTGTGTGCAGGTATGAGTGTGTGGGTAGTTGTGTGTATGAGTGTTTGTGGTAGGGGGGAATGTGTATGTGTGTGTAGGCATATGTGTTTGTGTCTGTGTGCAGGCATGAGTGTGTGGGTAGTTGTGTGTAGGTGTGTGTGTATATGTCCGTATGTATGCGTGTGTGTGTATGTGTTTGTGTATGTGTGTAGGTGTACGTATGTGTGTGTATGTGTTTGTTTGTACGTGCGTGTATGTATGTGTGTAAGTGTAGGATATTGACTCTGCCTGGAGATGATTTTCGCTAGAGGAGCAGCATCGTGAGGCCGGTCGACGGTGGTGCTGCAGAGGGTGCTGGCGGGAAAATAAAATGATAGCACATCAAAACAGTCAAATGAAAGCAATAAGCAATCGTGATTGCTCAAAAAAAATCCATTTCTTTTAAAAAATCATCAACATAATGCGGAAATCCATAGTAAATAATATTATTTTGACCAAAACGTTACATGAAAATATATCTTTCTAGAGGAAAGCAAAGAGAGGGTTCTGCTTAAAATAAAACGAAGTCCTGTGCTGCATATGTCTCAGTAATCAATATGGATAAAGATAGAATATCAGAGTTAAATCACATTCGCTTTCTACTGTGATGAATCCTATCGAGCTTCGTTCGCCAGTACCTATTCGTAGATAGTAATCGTGCACTCTAAAAGTGACATTTGAATGAGAGAGATATGAACATTTGGCGTAAGGCATTCACCTTTTGAAATTGGCTTTCCAAAACAAAAGAACTAAAGATAAAACTGAAATATCTCCAAAGTATTACTGACATGTTCGGTTTAAGTCAAACTAAAATGTCAATTTTAAAACTATCATTTTGGTTCAATTTCTAGAAATTAAATTTATCCAATTTACGTTAGCCAAAAGCAACTTTTGATACTATTAAAATGTTTGAAATTAGTGTATAAAGTAATGTTATATTACAATTAACGAGCTGATGTGTGCATCACATGACTTCCTTTTACTCCAATTTACTGTCATTTCCACATTATTGGCAATTTTAATGTCATTCAATTGTTTACTCTGTAAATATCACCAACAGTGGCCATGTTGAAACCAAATTTTGAGAAAAATTGCCAAATTTGTTGCGAAGTTGGTGATAAAACTTGGCGACCAAAAGATTGGCGATATATCGCCAAGTGTCCGACAAATTATAACACCACTTGAGTTTACATCGAAATAACAATGATTTCCCCCACAAAGGGGAAAAAGACTCCCTTAGGAACATCCGAATGCAACCAAACGAGAAGGTGCACAACTAGACCCTACTAGAAGTCTACGTACCAAATTTCAACTTTCTAGGACATACCGTTTTTGAGTTATGCGAGATACATACACACATACGCACATACATACGTACATACGGACGTCACGAGAAAATTCGTTGTAATTAACTCGGGGATCGTCAAAATGGCTATTTCATGTGTCTGTAAGTTTCTAGGCATGTATCCACGTGTGGTCGCGTCGGAGAAAGAACTCAACATTCATGCGGGGGTTAGAAATTAAGGCCGATTTTTGAGTGAAATTTTTTTCGCGAATACAATACTTCCTTTTTTGTAAAAGGAAGTAAAAATACAGTTGGCTCTCTGTTTAAACGACTTTAAAGGAGCCACAAAAAGTAGTCTTTAAGTAGAAAGCGTCCTTAAATAGAAGGCTTTTAACACTATAGTGGACCATCTGGGACCGTGAAAAGCCGTCGTTAAATAGAGAAAGTCGTTAAGTAGAGGGTCGTAAAACAAAGATTCAACTGTATAAGTTTTATTAAACTTGCAAACGTGCTTCAAAAGAATATTTGATAAGGTTATGTACCGTTCTTGTTTTTGTGTCTTTAATTGGTAATTTTTCTAAACGCTAAAAGTTAAGCGCTTAGTAAAAGTTTCTGAATGGAAGTTTTAAAAAACTGTCACAGGGCACCTGATTTTTTCAATATCACACTTAATTGTAAAGTTTTTAATACTAAGGTGTAAAACACTTTTTTTTCTTATCGGAAAGAAGATTAGGAGTGCAACAATGCGCAGTACAATAAGTGTTTGTAATGTATCGAGAACTACAGTGCCACGAGAGAGAAAAAACGTTCGTCTGGCGCATGCGAAAGATGGGGTGAGCTCATTTGAAACTAGTAAATAATTACGAAGGATTTTTTTTTTTGGAATTGCGTTCACACGGCTCGATGTGGAATAGCATTCTGCATAAAAACACTAAAAAACAGAAATTTGCAATTTTCCAACGTAAGTCCTGGCTCTGAGTTACAGAAACGACGCACAAGAAGCGAAATCATTCAAAATAAAATTGTTAGAAAAATACTTTCTCCGGAAATTGATGTGGACTGAATGCACAATCGATAAAACAAACCATAAGCAATTGTTAACCGAAAACACTTCGAGATATTATTTATCAACGTACAGTCGAGCCTGCTTATTAGAATATCTGTTAAAAGAATATCCCGCTTAATGTAACAAGCTTTCAGTAACCCAAACCAATGTAATTAGTTATTTTGATCATGGATAATGGAATACCCCACCTATTAAAATATCTTTTGGGGCAAATTGGCTATTCAATTAAATGCGCTCGACTGTACTACATCTTCATCTGTAGAATCCATGTCAATTCAACAAGGACTGTAACATCATGGTCTCGGAGTTTTTTTTTTTTTTTTTTGAATTCAACATAGGTTAAAACTCATAAAAAATTAAGATATACTTTTTTTTTGCGCAAAAAAATTCCTAGGTTGAGATACAGACCGCCAAAGATGGCGGTCCTGTCATGATTTCCTACTTGGAATTTTCGTCAAAATCTTTAAAGTACATTATCACAGGAATGGTAGATCATATTTTGTTGCGGTCTGTGTAATTTAAAAGGATATATTTTCTTGTTTAAAAGCATAAGCAACATTTTGAAATATGTACTTTAGTTGTTTTTTTCCCACAGTGTTTTGAAAAAAAAAAGTTTAAATTAATGTTTTGATTTTTCTGAAATATGTCAATTACAAAATTTTAATTTTTTTACAGTTTATTAGTACCACTGAGCACTACGTTCCCTGAAAAGGAGAGCTTCCACTCTTTCGTTTCAGAGATTTTAGAGGCATTTGAAAAGATGAATGTTTTTAAGGAACTTTTTACGTAATTGCAGATCTGAAAATTAAAAAAAATATTTCACAATAAGTGGCCAGAAAACACTTTTAATTAAGTTATATAGCGAAATTTTCATTTTGAGTCGCCATTTTATTCAGGACTAGCTGTACCCGACGCGCGTTGCTACGCCAACAAAAAAAAAAAAAAAACATCATTATACTGATTTTCATGACAATCGGTTGAACGGGTCAGAAGTTGCTACTCTGCAGTGCCACCTGGTGGCGAGTGGCTTCAATGAGCATATTATGCACCTTCTCCGTGGAAAAATACATATATATAGCAGTTTTCATAATAATCGGTCCAGGTATCAAGTGAAGCCGTGACTATACTCAAATTTTGTACTCACGCAGTTTGCAAATCAGTCAATCGCTAAAAATATCAAATAGAAAAAGTTTTAAATCCCCCCGTTGCATGAAAAGCCATAAAACAATAAAGAAAGAATTTATTTGTTCAAACTCAAGAAAAATGGCAACAGCTAACTTCTTATCAATGAGATCTTTCACCCGAATTAATTTCTGCAGCCGATAATTTTATTCGTATTTATCGAATGGATTGTGACTTAAATTGGAATAAAAAAGAAACTATCGATCGGATTTTTTTCGAACTGGTCTATAAACATTCCCAGTACCAAAAATAACAAACGGTGAAAGTTTCAGCCAAATCTGCCGGGTAGTTTTTGAGTTCATGGATGACATACAGACAAACATTCATTTATACACTGAAGAGCAAAAAAACTGGTACACCTGCTTAATATCGTGTAGGGCCTCCGCGAGCACGCAGAAGTGTCGCAACACGACGTGGCATGGACTCGATTAATGTCTGTAGTAGTGCTGGATCCAATTGACACCATGAATCCTGCAAGGCTGTCCATAATTCGCTAAGAGTACGAGGAGGGGGAGATCTCTTCTGAACATCACGTTGCAAAGCATCCCAAATATGCTCAATAATGTTCATGTCCGGAGATTTTGGTGGCCAGCGGAGCTGTTTAAAGTCAGAAGAATGTTCCTGGAGCCACTCTGCAGCAATTTTGGACGTGTGGGCTGTCGCATTGTCCTGCTGGAATAGCCCAAGTCCGTCGGAATGCACAATGGTCATGAATGGGTGCAAATGATTAGACAGGATGCTTACGTACGTGGCACCTGTCACAGACACATCAAGACGTATCAGTGGTCCCATATCAGCCCCACTGCACACACCCCATACCATCACAGAGCCTTCACCAGCTTGAACAGTCCCCTGTTGACATGCAGGGTCCATGGATTCATGGGGTTTTCTCCAAACCCGTACGCGTCCATCCGCTCGATACAGTTGAAAACGAGACTCATCAGACCAGGCAAAGTGTTTCCAGTCTTCAACAGTCCAGTGCTGGTGTTCACGGGCCCAGGCGAGGCGCAAAGCTTTGTGTCGAGCAGTCATCAAGGGTACACGAGTGGGTCTTCGGCTCCGAAATCCCATATTAATGATGTTTCGTTGAATTGTTCGCACGCTGACACTTGTTGATGGCCCAGCGTTGAAATCTGCAGCAATTTGCGGAAGGGTTGCTTTTCTGTCACGTTTAATGATGTTTCGCAATCTTCGTTGGTCCCGTTCATTCACGATCATTTTTCGGCCGCAGCGATGTCGAAGACTGGATGTTTTACCGGAATCTTTATATTCACGGTACACTCGTGAAATTGTCATACGGGAAAATCCAAATTTCTCCTCTACCTCGGAGATGCTATGTCCCATTTCTCGTGCGCCGACTATAACACCACGTTCAAACTCACTTAAATCGTGATAACCTGCCATTGTATCAGCAGTAACCGATCTAACAACTGTGTCAGACTCTTGTTGTCTTATATAGTCGTTGCCGACCGCAGCGCCGTATTCTGATTGGTTCCATATCAATTTATTTGCATACGCATGCCTATACCAGTTTTTTTGGCTCTTCAGTGTATATATATAGATATGAAATTTAGTGAGGACAAGTTGGCATTGCGCTGAACGATTCTTTCGGAGCTACGCTGAAAGGTTGCGTGGTGAATTAGAGCGAATCGGCTGGAGACTGCGTTCTAGTTTTCATAAACAATAAAACTCCTGGATAAAGTAGAAACTCGAAATGAAAATTTCGTTATATAACTTAATTAAAAGTCTTTTCTGACTTCTTGTAGCGATTTTTTTTTTTTTGAATTTTCAGCTCTGCAACAGGGAAGTTTTCGATGTTTCAATTTTTACATGATAGAGTAGCATGTATGAACATCATAGGTGAAAAAATTTTTGCGATACGATAAGTAGTTTTTTTAAATTAATTTTTAAAGTTCAAGCGCTTGTCAAATGGCATAGGAAGTGACGTCATGCGCTCTTCCGATACGGGAGAAGTCGAAGAACATGCAGTTGGCTTTGAAGACGAAACGTAAAAGGCTTATCTCCTCGCATTTAACTCCTCGCGTTTCTGGAACATTAAATCTCTCATCCTCTCGGAAATATTCGAATATCATCATTGATGTTACTGGAGGAAGATTATTTAGATTGTGCTTTAACGAATCCGGACTCTATAGTGTGTTCAAAACGATTATTGAATTTCTAAAAAATAGAAATATCAGCGCGCTCAAAATGTCCGTACGAAAACAAGGGAACTTCGGCGGGAGGCTGCCCATTAGTACCCTGTGACGTAAGCTCGTGACGTTTCAGAAGAGCGTTGATTTTTAAAAATTCATTTAAAATCAATCACGGTGTTTTAAAATTCGGCGATGGTGAATTTTTTAGTTTTGAGGGTCAATTAACAGAATCCAATAGTCAAAAAAAGAGCATTTAATAGATTGCAACTTCCCTATTGCGTAAAGAGTTCCTTAAAAACCCTCATTTTTTTCAAATGCTTCTAAAATAGGTTAAACGAAAAAGTGGAAGCTCTCCTTTTTAGGGAATGTAGTGCTGAGTGGTACTAATAAACTAAAAAAATGAAAATTTTTGAAACTGACATATTTGAGAAAAATCAAAAACATTATTTTAAACTTTTTATTTCAAAAGAGTGTAGAAAAAAAATCTAAAGCATATATTTCAAAATGTTGCATATGTTTTTAAACAAGAAAAAATATCCTTTAAAATAAAATAAACCACAAAAAAATATGTTCTACGGTTCCTAAGATAATGTACTTTAAAGATTTTGACGAAAATCCGCGGTGAGAAATCATGACAGGACTGCCATCTTTGGCGGCCTGTATCTCGGCCCAGGAATTTTTTTGGGCAAAACAAAAAAAAAAAAAAAAAAAAAAAATAATAATAATAATAATTTGAATTTTTGGCATCTTGAATTCAAATTATGTTTTTCGCAATCACGAGCATGTGTGTGTCTATGAATGCGCGTGTGTATTTGTGTAGGTGCATGTGTGTGCGTTTGTGTAGGTGCATGTATGTGGGTGCGCGTGTGTGTGTGTTGCACGTGTATGTATGCACGTGTGTGCGTGTTGAGTATGCATGTGTGTGCGTGTTGAGTATGCATGTGTGTGCGTGTTGAGTATGCATGTGTGTGCGTGTTGAGTATGCCTGTGTGTGCGTGTTGAGTATGCAGTGCTGTGTGTGTACGCTTTCGTGTGGGTGTGTGTATGTAGGCATATGTGTTTGTGTCTGTGTGCAGGCATGAGTTTGTGTATGTGTATGTGTTTGTGTGTGTAGGAGTGTGTGTTTGTGTCTGCGCGCAGGCATGAGTGTGTGTAGGCGTGTGTGTATGCGTGTGTGTGTAGGATATGGACACAGCCTGGAGACGGGATCCGCAAGAGGAGCAGCATCGTGAGGCCGGTCGACGCGACGGTGGTACTGGCAGAGGGTGCTGGCGGGAAAATAAAATGATAGGAATTCAAAACAGTCAAATGAGAACAATAGGCAATCGTGATTGCTCAAAAAAAAAAAAACCGTATTTCTTAAATTTTTTATGAATTTTAACATATGTTAAATTCAAATAAATCCGAGACCATCATGTTACAGCCCTTGTTGAATTGACATGGATTCTACCATCTGCATATTGTTGTGCCAACATCTACAACATTCAATAGATGTCTTTACATTACTTCAAGTAAAGCACTAACTATCTCCGTCAATACCATTCCGCCAGGATAAAATACAATCATTGCACTAATAAAATTGTGAGACAGATTTAACCATTTCGCAAAAGTTTTCATGGCAACTCCTATTTTAAACATAACTAAGCAAGAAATGAAAATATTTTCTTCTGGCAGGATCTCTCCAGATAAAAGATGTTTCACAAGAACTGAGTATCCTAATACAGATCTTCATAAACATCGAATTTATCGGAAATATAATAAAAATCTTATTTTCAAAATCCTGTTTCGCGATAGCCTGCCCCTCCTTACGCTCCTATGTCGTCGTCAATTCCACGCACGTAATCAACCCTTCGAAAATTTTAGAAGGAGTAAGAGAAAAAAAAACTCTAAAATTTACTTCGTTTTCAGAATTTCGAGCTGAAAGGAACTACTCTTCCGAGCGAAAACAAACAATATAAGAATACTGCGAGGCGTGAGAGTAATGTGCAATATAAGCTTCAAAATGTCAGTGTTTGTTTATTTGCATCGGAACGGAATAACTCTAAGGATATTTGGTAGAAGAGAGAAAGTAGCTTTTGTTTCTATTGAAGGAAAGCAGAGCGTGTTTGAAATATTAATTTTTGTCCAATTCCGTTTCCAAATGCTCAATTTAAAATACTTAGTAATTCGTATAGTTGAGATGATCCAAAATGGTTTCATCGTCAGCTTCTTTTAAAATGTTTTTACGTTTTGACGCTAGATTCAAAACCCATCTTTGTTATTGTGTATATGTGTTTTTGCTTCCTTTTACGAACAAGGAAGTATTGCATTCGCAAAAAAATTTTCACTCAAAAGTCGGCCTTAATTTCCATTTTGCTCTCCCTCGAATGAATGTTGAGTTTTTCAACCCGACCACACGTGGCTAGGAACGTACAGACACCTGAAATATCCATTTTGACGATCCAAGAGTTAATTACAACGAGTTTTCTCGTGCCGTCTGTATGTACGTATGTATTTGCGTATGTGTGCATGTGTGTATGTATGTCGCATAACTCACAAGAACGGTATGTCCTAGAAAGTTGAAATTTGGTACTTAGCCTCCTAGTGGGGTCTAGTTGTGCACCTGCCTTTTTGGTTGCATTTGGATGCTCCAAAGGGGGTCTTTTGCCCCTTTTTGGGGGGAAATCATTGTTAATTTTGATGTAAACTCAAGCGGAGTTATAATTTGGCGGACTCTCGGCGATATATCGCCGGTCTTTTGGTCGCCAAGTTTTGTCGTCAACTTGGCGAAATATTTGGCATTTTTATTTTTTTATTTTTATTATTATTTTTTTTTTAAATTTGGTTTCAATTTGGCCGCTGTTGGTAATATTTAGAGAGTAAACTATTGAATCACATTAAAATTGCCAATAATCAGAAATTTACATTTAGTTGTAGTAAAAGGAAATCATGTGATGCACACATCAGCTCGTTTTAACTTCCTTTTATACAGTGAAGGAAGTATTGTATTCATGAAAAATTGTTCACTCAAATGTTAGCCTAAATTTCCATTTTGCTCACTCCTGATTGAATGTTGAGTTGTTTTTTCGGCTCGACCGTATGTGCATATGTACCTAAGAACGTATGGACTCCCGAAATATCCATTTTTACGATACCCGAGTACTCTCATGACGTCTGCATGTGCGTATGTATCTTGCATAGCTCAAAAATGGTATGCCGTAAAACGTTGAAATTTTGCACTTAGGCTCTGAGTGGGGTCTAGTTGTGCACCTCCCTTTTTGGTTGCATTTGGATGTTCCAAAAGGGGTCTTTCACACATATTTGGATAAAATTAGTGATAATTTCAGTGCAAAAATCAAGCGATGTTATAGTTTGGCGAACACTGGGGGATATATCACCATGCTTTCAGTCGCCAAGTTTTGGCAATAAATCACCAAGTAGGCGTGACAATCAGTTTTCAAATCTGATTTCCATTTGGCGCTATTGGCCCTATTTAGTCAATTATCCATTGAATCACGTTAAAAACTGCCGACATGGGCAAAATTACTCTATGTTAAATGTTTTTTTGCATCGGTTGGCGACAAACTAGAAGGGAGAATATTTAAAGTATTTCCTTGCTTTCGTCAAGACACTATTATCATTAAATTGGCGTCAATGTTATGTGGTGCACACATCAGCTCGTTTTTTTTTTTTTTTTTTTTTTCATGCAAACTGGTAAAAAATAATTACTACTCACTTTATCGTGCTTTTAAACTTATACAGCATTAATATCATTGCTTAAATATGAAGTATCATCTTAGCTTTTGTAAATAATTTTAAATATGAAGTAGTTGATATGCGTGTCGATAAATTTTATCTGTCCTCAAAAATATGATCATACTCCGGCACCTTATATTGTTTTGTGACTAATTTTGTCATATGGTTAATAATTGTGTCACGTAAGTATACAAACACATACATATGAGCGCATGAGTGCTCAAAGAAATTTAAGAATATCTTTAAGTACAAAGTCTATATAAAACTCACTAAATATGCACTGTTAATTCCAAAACGCCACAGATCATTTCCGACAACGTTGGAGAATTTCGCGGATTTGTTTCCAATTTCTGAATTAAGTGACTAATAGAGTACTCATAGAATTTTCTTACTAATTAGACGCACTAACAAAAATACTTTTTATGTCTTTTACAAATTACTAACCATTAATAATTTTATTAATTTCTGAAAATGGAAGTGATTGTGTTAAGACTACCCTATAAATCAACAAGTTGCATGAATACAGATCTCTTACTGCCGTAAAAGGTATTTTTAGCTTACAGTGTGACGGTATACTCAGCTTCATTATTATGCTTTTCACCTTTAACCTCGTCATGGCCTTTACAAATAGGTTAATCCCGAAGCGAGGGCTAAAATCCGTCTCTGGATGCTGCAGCTTTTCAACCATTAAATGCGATTAAGCTGTTTAGTTTTGGCTAGCAGTTCTTCCTTAGTGTCAGTCATTTTTGCTAAAATTCTTCAGGAGCCTTCCTGGTCAATCAGAAAAATATCTAAGTATATCCAAGTTCTCTTAAAAAGTTGATTTATTATTAAAACGTGAATGAATTTTATTGGGAAGGTTTTTCTGAATTCTTCAGAAAGATTCCAGAAACATTAGTTTCATTAATTACGCATACTAGCTACCCATTAATTAACAGAAATGTTCCTGATTGTTTTTTACAGTTTTCAGAGATTAATTTCAAAGTATTTTGTACTTTGCAAAGAAGTAAGTATTTTTTGTTTACAGGTATGTTAACCTATTATGACATCATTTTATACGCGTCACAAAACAAAATAAAAGAAAGGGGTCAAATATTGCACGTTTAAGGTAATTGGATATATTTCCGATGCATTCAGCCACCTTTCATGTCTTTAATAGTTTTCTATATTTGAACGGAGAAGTAGGACAACAATTTTTTTTTAAAAAAAGAGTTTTCTTTCACTGCTGATGGCCGCTTCATATTTTTTACCCGCTTTTGTTAGCTTCACCTGTCTGTATAATAGTTTAAAAAACTAAAAAAATACGCTTTCGTAGCAAAATGAACTAAAAAGTCAAAAATAATCTTTGGATGATAGTAGTTGACCAATCACTTAATTTTAATGTAATACAAAAAAGCGTGGGGGGTTTCTTATCAGTTGTCTTGAATTTCTTCCATTTGTTGTCCGTGCAAAAATGTAAATAGACAACACCCCACGGTTTTTTGTACTACATTAAAATTAAGTGATTGGTCAACTACTATCAGCCAAATATTTTCACTTTTTAGTTCATTTTGCAACGAAAGCGTGTTTTTTTAGTTTTTTAAATTATTATTTTATTATGAAATAATTGTATAAAGATAACACGTTAAATAGCATTAATGTACTATAAAAAATTAAATCTATTCTTCTGTAAAATGTCAATCAGAGTAATCCTGTTTGAAAGTTAATCCCACATAAAAGATCAATTATTCATGACCATTCGACTTTCTACGGAACAAAAGTTAGTTCTAGGTTATTTGTGTCTGCAAATTAACTAAAATTACGAAGTAGAAATGTAAGTAAAAATTAAGGTCGACTTCTGGAAACAGTTGGAGTAAATTAGGCTAGAGGCTCTTTAAATTTTCAGTATGGTATTTGTATAAAAGCGTGGCAAAAAGCTTGGATATTTCAAAGTCAAACACATCTTGAGCAAGAGAAGTTGCTTTGCAGTTGCTTGATCAGTAAGTAAGGTGCTTTATCATAAAATTTTTCTGCAAAGTCCCGGGAACACGGAATTAATTTGACTACACTCTTTTCGGATTACGTCAATTTTTTCGGATTAAGGGTACTTATACTTTAAAAAAGCGTAGCTTCTATCAAGCACAACTCCTTCTGAATGCTCTCGAAAAATCTTTATTTTTCACAAAGATATGCTATACAGATGCATAAAGATTTAATATTGGAATTACGGCAATCATAGTATACCTAGAGGTACGCCGATGTCATTTTCATCCTTGGAAAAGAAATCTGCACAGTTCCCTACGTAATATTTCATATTTGAAAAAATATTTCAAAATTAAATTTATTTATAACAACTACTGTTTATTTTAAAGAATTCACATATTTTAAAATTATACAAAGAAGTATTCAAAACTGTTTGAAATGCCCGTAGAATTACCAGTGCTGTTTTAGTTACATTTTAAAAACTAGTGATTTTTTTTTTCTCCTTTTATGTACAAAAATATAATGAATGCTTAAAGTTCTCGATATGATATGTTCCAAGAGGCATTTTTGAGTTTTTGCTCGGTGTCAGCAGTTTTAAATGTATTTTCACTTATTTTTTTTCAAACGGGTCAAAATGACACCTGCCCACACTTTAGGTTGTAGTTTCCCTTTTATATTGTTTTTTTTAAAACTATTTTCTTGAAATTTTTAGATTATAACACATCACGATGATTTATGAAAAGTCAAGAAAGGATAAAGTTTTTCATGAAAATTTAGAGGAGCAATTAACGAAAAAAAGTTTGCTTTGGGTTAGAATGAACCCTTTCATAATTCTAGTGTTAAACAAGTTAATTAAATCAGAACTAAACAAAATATTCAAATTCAACGACGAATACATTTGATTTCTTACTAAATCTTTCTATCTCACTTACCATATTGTCGGCTTTAAAAAAAAAGTATTTAAATGGGTTTTATTTCACTAGAGAGCGCAGAGAGAATCCCAAACGGTAAAACCTACTATGTAGTCAGTCCACCTCTACCCCTCAACTCTGTTGGTGAAAGAGTCCTATTTAAGATTAGACTCAGTTGAGTTGAAAACTAAAAAATAACATCCACTCATCATTTTCTTCAAGTTTCGATAAAACAATTCACTTGATGTAGATATACATGAACTTATTTTTTAAAGTGCGAGAAATTGGGCAACTTTTTAGCCTAAAGTGAATCAATTAATGTTTGTCAGTTTTCATAAACCAGCTTTTAATAAACATTTTAGAGTTATAGGATTTTTGTTTTTCTTAGAAAGTATCTGCTTTTCTTACTACAGTACGTAAATGAGTAGGACATTAAAGGGAAACCAGATCAACGATATAAACTGTGTGCAGATGTTTTTTTGTTGATATAATTTAATTTCATCAACTATCATTCATCATAAACATATATACAATCATTAATCTTTACTAATAATAAAGCGAAAAGTCTCTGTCTGGATGTCTGTAGGATGTCTGTGACGCGCATAGCGCCTAGAGCGTTCGGCCGATTTTCATGAAATTTGGCAAAAAGTTAGTTTGTAGTAAGAGGATGTGCACCTTGAAGCGATTTTTTCAAAATTCGATTTTATTCCTTTTCTATTTCAATTTTAAGAACATTTTCCGGAGCAAAATTATCAAAAGATGGACGAGTAAATTCTGAAATTATCATGACGTGAAATGGAAGAGCGAATGAACACAGCCAATTGGCGGTTCCTTATTTATGTTCATGTACTAAGCTTAAATAGTAACATAGTGTAGAAGTAATTAGAATAAAGTGTTTAAGTAATAGTGTATAAGGAGTGTATAAGTAATTAGAATAACAGTAAAATTAGAGTATTACTAATTTGTTAAAGAAAAATTTCTAGTTAAAATCCTTTAACATTACGTTTCCCGGCAAAGATTTCTAAGGAAGAATTCTGCTAAAGATAAGTCTCAAACTATTAAATCATGATAACATTATATAGCCACATGTTAAAACATTTAATTTATTAATAATTATTGTAATAATCTAAAGACGGATCTTTAGAATTATGAAAATTTGAATTGTATTTGAAAAATAAAAAAAAAGAATATGTCATCCATAAATCAATTTTTTGACACTTAATAATTTAAGAAACAGTATTTTAAGTCAAAAAACATGTATTCATTCCATACATTTTTTTCATACGTGTATTCAAAGCTATAAACACACTTCTGAACTGTAAACAATTTACGTTTCGGTGAAACAATCACTAAAAATTACGCAAGAAAGCAGAGACTGAAACAATATTCATTTCTTTTATTTTACTTTGGTTTGTCAACTACATTAAACTTCTGCATTTATTGAAGTAACGGCTGATCTGTTTTTAATCATTTAAACTATCAGTTTTATCTGATATTTTCCGCTTAATATGCTACGGAAAAAAATGTAGCAATAATGTATAGCATTAGAGCGAAATAAAATTCTTCGAGTGTACAAGATGTGTTCGGGAATATAATGACCCGCTCAGCGCTCTCCGATTTGCTATTACCCATAAATCTGATTTACTGCTAAGATGTTATGGCGCATGATTACATCGCAAATAGGGGAAGGCGTTTATATATAAATCTCACCTGAGCGGTGTTTCTATATAAACTATTGCTATAGATCGATGTGGTGCTCAAATATATTGCATAAAAACAAGTGCAATTTTTGACAATATTTACACCGGCTTCTTCATTATTTTTTGTTATTTCTACTATATTTATTTCAATTTTTTATAATAGTATTAGTATTTATTGCGTATTATACTAATACTATTAGTATAGTAAGCAATAAATTAGTACTATTAGTATTTATTGCTGCTATTAGTTTTTTTTTTTTTTTTTGTTATTTCTCCTATATTTATTTCAATTTTTTATAATAGTATTAGTATTTATTGCTTATTATACTAATACTATTAGTATAATAAGCAATAAATTAGTACTATTAGTATTTATTGCTTATTGATCGATATGGTGCTCAAATATATTGCATAAAAACAAGTGCAATTTTTGACAATATTTACACCGGCTTCTTCATTCTTTTTTATTATTTCTAATATATTTATTTCAATTTTTTATAACAGCTATCTATTAGTATCTGTTGCCAAAAATCGATATAGTGGTCAAATATATTGCATAAAAACAAGTGCAATTTTTGACAATTTTTACACCGGTTCCTTCATTATTTTCTGCTATTTCTCCTATATTTATTTTCAATTTTTATAATAGTTATCTATTAGTATTTATTGCTTATAAATCGGTATGGTGCTCAAATATATTGAATCAAAAAAGCGCAATTTTCGACATTATTTACACCGGTTTCTTCATTATTTTCTGCTTTTTCTTTTATATTTGTTCTAATTTGTAAATTAGCGATCTGGTAGTATTTTTGCTAAAAATTGGTCCAATAATTTGGCTTAAAAACAAGAGCAATTTTTAAAAATATTTACACCGGCTTCTCCATTTTTTGTTATTTCTCCTATATTTATTTCAATTTTTATAATAGCTTTCTATTAGTATCTGTTGCCAATAGATCGATATAGTGGTCAAATATATTACGTAAAAACAAGTGCAATTTTTGACAATAATTACACCGGCTTCTTCATTATTTTTTGTTCTTTCTTCTATATTTATTTCAATTTTTATAATAGCTATATATTAGTATCTGTTGCCAATAGATCGATATAGTGGTCAAATATATTGCATAAAAACAAGTGCAATTTTTGACAATATTTACACCGGCTTCTTCATTATTTTTTGTTATTTCTCGTATATTTATTTTAATTTTTACTTCCTTTTATAAAAAAGGAAGTATTGTATTCGCGAAAAAAATTTCACTCAAAAATCAGCCTTAATTTCCATTTTTCTCACCCCCGAATGAATGTTGAGTTCTTTTTTCGACCCGACCACACGTGGATATATACCTAGGAACCTACATACACTCGAAATATCCATTTTCACAACCCTCGAGTTAATTACAACAAATTTTCTCGTGACGTCTGTATGTACGTATGTATGTGCGTATGTGTGTATGTGTGTATGTATCTCGCATAACTCAAAAACGGTATGTCCTAGAAAGTTGAAATTTGGTACGTAGACTCCTAGTGGGACCTAGTTGTGCACCTTCAATTTTGGTTGCATTCGGATGTTTCTAAGGGGGTCTTTTGCCATTTTTTGGGGGAAAATCATTGTTAATTTCGATGTTAAATCAAGTGGTGTTATAATTTGTCGGACACTTGGCGATATATCGCCAGTCTTTAGGTCGCCAAGTTTTATTGCCAACTTGGCGAAAAATTTGGCAATTTTTTTAAACTTTAATTTTGATTTTAATTTGGCCACTGTTGGTGATATTTAGAGTGTAAACAATTGAATCACATTAAAATTGCCAATGGGGAAATGACATTAAATTGAAGTAAAAGGAAGTCATGTGATGCACACATCAGCTCGTTATAATAGCTATGTATTAGTATCTGTTTCCAATAGATCGATATAGTGGTCAAATATATTGCATAAAAACAAGTGCAACTTTTGACAATTTTTACACCGGTTCCTTCATTATTTTCTGTTATTTCTCCTATATTTATTTTCAATTTTTATAATAGCTATCCATTAGTATTTATTGCTTATAGATCGATATGGTGCTCAAATATATTGCATCAAAAAAGCTTAATTTTCGACATTTTTTACACCGGTTTCTTCATTATTTTCTGCTTTTTCTTTTATATTTATTTTAATTTGTAAATTAGCGATTTGTTGGTATCTATTGCTAAACATTGGTCCAATAATTTGGCTTGAAAACAAGTGCAATTTTAAAAAATATTTACACCGGTTTCTCCATTATTTTCTGTTATTTCTCTTCTATTTATTTCAATTTTTAAAATAGTCCTTCTTGATAAACGTTTCACGTAAGGATACCTATTCGTCACAAAGAAATGTAAACTACGCTTCTACTGACTGTATTTCAAACTGAATTCCTTTTAAGACATGTATTTATTTTATTTATCTATTTTATTTATTTTAATTTTTTAAAAGTTTTTTGCGTTATTACTTCTTTTTACAAAAAAGGAAGTATTGTATTCGCGAAAAAATTTTCACTCAAAAATCGGCCTTAATTTCCATTTTTCTCATCCCCGAATGAATGTCGAGTTCTTTTTTCGACCCGACCACACGTGGATATATGCCTAGGAACCTACAGACACTCGAAATATCCATTTTGACAACCCTCGAGATAATTACAACGAATTTTCTCGTGACGTCTGTATGTACGTATGTATGTGCGTATGTGCGCATGCGTGTATGTGTGTATGTATCACACGAAAAAATTTTCACCTAAAAATCGGCCTTAATTTCCGTTTTAATCACCCCCAAATGAATACTGAGTTTTTTTTTCAACCCGACCACACGTGAATATGTGCTTAGAAACGTACAGGTACCCGAAATATCCATTTTGATGATCATCGAGTTAATTACAACGAGTTTTCTCGTGATGTCTGTATGTACGTATGTATGTGTGTATGTATGTCGCATAACTCAAAAACGGTACATCCTAGAAAGTTGAAATTTTGTTCGTAGACTCCTAGTGGGGTTTAGTTGTGCGCCTTTCCTTTTGGTTGCATTCGGATGTTCCTAATAGGGTCTTTTTCCCTTTTTAGGAAGGAAATCATTGTTAATTTCGACGTAAACTCAAGTGGTGTAATAATTTGTCGGACAGTTAGTGATATATATCCAGTCTTTTAATCGCCAAGTTTCGTTGCCAACTTGGCGACAAATTTGGCGATTTTTTTTTAAATTTGGTTTCCATTTGGCTGTTGTTGGTGATATTTAGAAAGTAAACAATTGAATCACATTAAAATTGCCAATAATGGGGAAATTATATTAAATTGGAGTAAGAGGAAATCATGTGATGCACACATCAGCTCATTTTTAAATTTACAATCCTTCTGTTGTATTTTTATATCCTTAAACAAAAAAAAAAAAAACTTGTACAGCCAAGGAGGCTAAAAATGCCTTCTGAGGGATTCTTGATCTGAAAGTACTAGTCGCTGTTTTTTTTTTTTTAGTCGTTCAGGTTTGATTGGAACGTTTCATAACCATGCATAAAGAAGAGCCATGGGGAGTAATACAGATAAAGAAAATAAATGATATAAAAGATCGTTTTTGAATTCATCTATATTCTTTATCTGTAATAGTAGGTAAAAATTGATCTTCTTATTTATTGCTTTTTTAAGTTTAAAACGTATTCCTTCGTTCGAATTATTCAAATCAGTTTTTTTTTCAGTTAAAAAATGCAGTCAAAACTTTGTTGTTCCCTGCTGTTGGTGCTGATAGCTTTATGGTTTGCCGCCGGTCAAAGCCGAACAGACGATGATTTAAACAGCATTTCAGATAAGGTAAGTAATAGGTTTTAATTTTGTTACTAGTAAACGGCATTGGTATACTTAATATCACAAAACATAATGCATTTGCTAAACGTAATGTTATTATCCACTGTGAAAAACGAAACTTCTTTATTTTTTGCCTGTTGTTTTAGGAGAATACTTGCGTTATTTCAATCAAATACATTTTTAGAAACAAGAGAGTACACATTTTTAAATACTTAACTATAAAAGAAATGTTTCAAATCCGTAGTCACAGGGAAATGAACTACTACTTGAGGTTCAAACATCTTCCTGCTCCAGGATTTAAGCACAAATTCAGAAGCAAAAAAAAAAAAAAAAACTAAACATAAATAACAGGGTGAGCTGCCTTCCTTTATGTAGCTTAACTTAGTCAACATTTCTGAGCTATAGCGAAGACTGCCCTTGGGACTTTAATTTCCTGTTTTTGATGTTCATAGTCTACTAGCATCGAAGGGAAGTAACTTTGAAGTGAGTCATGCTATATCTATGTTGCATGTTTATGAAAAAGATGCCATTTCAGGTTTAATTGTTCCCTAATTAAATAAATAAATATTAATAGCTTTTAAACAATAACTTCATTAGGTCCTTTGCAATGCTTTTATGTTTACCTTTACTAAATGAAAATGATGAAACATTTTTAATAGAATGAATTTTATTCTAATGATAATTCGTGTTTTTACTTGTACGCTTTAATAGCATCGACCGAGTGTTTTCTGCAATTCTTCCATTGTAAATCCTCCAGAACTTACGCTTTGAGCAAATTACACACACCAAGAAGAAATGTATATACATACATCTTTTATTACCTCAGGTGCTCCATAATGATCACTGTGATAGTCACGGGGTGGGTTAGTAGTCGGAGTAGCCGAAATGTAAGTGGGTTTCACATCGCGCGTATTTGTTTTTAATATGAATTTGAGGAAGACCTAGCGTGATTTTCAAAAAACTTGTTGTAATTTTTTTTTACCCTTTGTCAAACAAAGCACGTGCCTAAGTAAACTGAATAAATTATAAAAAAATTATTAATCATATCAAAGAGCTTATATAATCAATAAGCTCTTAGGTTCTTTACTTTGACGCGAGCTTTTTAGGTTTAACTGTTTTTTAGAATATCACGAAAAGTTTTTTTTTTTTTTTTTCACATTTTTACGCCTAAAGCTAAAGTATTACTTTTATTATTATTATTATTATTATTATTATACCATGAAAATTGCTTGTTTTCCTACCATTTACATAGCTTATAAAACTGCGATAAGCGCAGTTTAATCTTAATGGAAAGTCGGCTACAAATAACAAGTGCAGATACACCATAATTTTTATTGCACAAGAATCATTACCTATATGCTACTTTTTAAATTCGACATAGCTTCCGTGGTTTTCCAGGAACTAGTCATAGCGTGGAACAAGTTTCTGTGCACGGTTTTTGTGAAGAATGTGCCGCCTGTGTAGTCAACCGAAAGGTAACATGTTCATATCGTCATCGCTGTTGTGCCATCGACTGCCAAGAAAAGACTACATATGCCGAAGGAGTAAATGAAATGAAAGTTGCAAATAACGACGTCGGAGCTGTACGCAGGATGGTCAGCAACAGCAAAACGACTCGTACGTACTGAGGTACAAATCATCCCTGTAGGAGTCGATACTAGTTCTTTTTTTTTTCAATTTCAAAACGAAACTTCGGAACGTATTTCCAAACTCGTATTACTTAAATCTGTGCGCACCTGTCATTCTTTCTAGGATCCAGACATGCATCGTTGGAGACACACTTAAAAAAAAAAAAAAAAACTAGAAAGTTTACGGTAAAAGTTATTAGCATCCATGTTGCTAGTAACTTTTACAGTTAAATCCTATTTTACTGTAAAATTTTACGGTAGAATAAACGAGAGTGAAACATTGCAAAAACGTGGACAGTCACTCTGAGCATATTTTTTTTAAAGCGTATTGAAGTTGAAACTTTAATTATAATCACCGCATAAAGTCGTTCAAACAGAATGCCTACAAGTGTGAGGTGAAACATACTGTTTGACCATAGATTGTATGTAATTTGGCAATCGGCGAAGTAAAGACGATTCCATCTGAATGAATCTGACAGGGGAGAAGGGAAAATAGCGACGGGATATTGATACACGTGTTTTATAATGTCACTAGTGCCTTATTCATTTATTGCTTCTCTAAAATAAAATAAGGGGAAACAAAAATAGTTTTTATGGAAACAACAAAAAGAAAATAAGATGTTTCCATTTCGTTCGGGAATGTAAAAGCAAACTGGTAAACTCAAAAGTATGTTGTGAATGTATAAACCAATTTTTGTAGTGAGAATATAGATCGAATATATTTTGGATTAAAATAATACTGCCGTGAGCAAATTTTCAATTTTACAAAACTGGGGCTAAATCATAGAGGCAAAAGTGCACATCTGTCACAAACCAACAAACACCCTTATAAACTAATAGATATGTCTATTTCTTCCTATAAACCGGATATTAGCCTTTTCCATCTAATCGATGGTCAGACAGTATTGTGCCTTAGTTTTTATTATTAACACTAGAAAGACGGAGGGGCCTGTGTGGCCCCTCGCGTAGTTTGTTGTTTAATAACTCGGATAATATCTAACGGAACTTAATGGTATTTTCTGACTTTTCATTATATGACACTATTTGAATGCTTGTTTAATCATTTAATCATTCGCCTCATAGTACTGTTAATATTGATCTTTATACCTAGAAAGACGGGAGGGGCCACAGTGACCCCTAAGCATTTTGACAATTAAAAAAATTATTTTTTTCCTTTCTCCTAATTGTTGTAGCATAAAAAAAATGCCATTCACTCTAGTTTAACCTGTAACTTCCTCTTTATGCAGCCGATTGGATATCCAAATGTTATAAACAGTACCGACTGCTTACCATCCTAACGGCGGCCATTGTTCTTCGAAAGGAAAACTAATTCAACCTTTTGCCCAGTATAGAGAGAAAAACTAAAAATAATTAAGTACTAAGTTTTTATTTAGTCATGAAGGAAGGTGTATCAGGCATGTGGACTCCCTCAGGAAGAATTTTTAAAAGAATTCACTCCAAAAATGGGTAGGGGCCACACTGGCCCCTTCAGTCTTTCTAGGTATACAGAAAATGTCAGTCGTTCTAGTGTTAAGTCATTCTTATCATCTAGGAGGCTATTGTGACGGATCACATTCTTCGCAACATTCCAGACATGCGAATGATGCTCAACGGGATCTTACGTTACGAAAACGCAGCTGCAAAACAATTGGAGGACAGCATTCACTCTCCACTTCTCCTGCTCCCCAGCAAGGCCAGAGAGCCCGGTCCTACCTCCGACGAAGCCTTGGCCGCGCTGGCATCGGGATTTCTTGGATCCCGAGGCAAACGTACCGAATACAGCGAGATTCCTGTGTTTGCTAATGGATTCCCTGCTGGTAGGGGATGAATGATGAACAGTAACATCGTCTTTGTCATCTTATGTATATTTTTATCAATCATTTTTTTTTTTTTAATTATATATTTATGATGTTTACTCACGTATTTAAGTTATGTATATCTCTCGATTATTTTACATTTTAGTTTTTGAAATTCATGTATAATTTTGGATGGGCATCTCCGCTTTAAATAAAAACTTCTGTTGTACAACACTTTTGGATTTTTATTATAGTTTGGTTTCCTTTATTAATGCACTCAGAAAAAAAATGAATCTGTGTGTGTGTGTGTGTGTTTTTTTTTTTTTTTTTTTTTTTTTGAGCAATCACGATTGTTTATTGTTCTCACTTGACTGTTTTTGGCGTGCTATGATTTTATTTTCCTGCCGCCTCCCTCTGTAGCACCACCGTCGACCGGCCGCCTCACGATGCTGCTCCTCTAGCGAAAACCGTCTCCAGGTTGCGTCCATATCCTACACGCATACATACACGCACGCATGCCTACAGACACACACTCACACACACATACCCACACACACTCATACACAAATATATACACACATACCCACACACATACACATATATACACACATACCCACATACATAATCATGCCTGCACACAGACACAAACACACACGCCTACATACACACACACACGCAAAAAATACGTGATTGCGAAAAACCTAATTTGAATTCAAGATGTCAAAATTCGATTTTTTTTTTTTTTTTGCAGAAAGTTGGAGGACTCTTAAGTAAACAAATAAATGAAGGGCGAAAAAACAAATGTTCATATTTGACACCGTTAAAAAAATATTTATAATAATGAATATTAAGTTCATTTGTGACAGTATTCCTAAATAGACTTATTATTTGAAATGTAACGTTTAGCCATAACCAGCATTGAATTTCCTAATCAATCATTTTATAACATATTGAAAAATTAGTGCAACAGTTTAGGTCATACTAAGGCCCCTATATATACGAGCCGGCGTATCAGGTTAAGATTAACCTTTTTGGATCGGAGCGCGTGTTTGAGCGGTTGTCTTTTCTGGCGAGTAATCGCGTTTGGTTATTGTTCACTGCGAGCGATTATTAGCGGAACGTGAATTGTTTATTAAATTAAGTATTATTTTCAGCAAATTTGGCGAAACCCGAAACTTTGCTCTGGTAACCCTAGCAGCGCAACAATGAAAAATCCAATCCCAAATGGCTAAACTTAAACTGATGCGTCGGCCTATCTATATAGCGGCTCTAGGTCATACGTTAGAAAAACGTTATACGCGATTAAAAAAAACATCACAAGCTAATTTAAAAGGTGTTTTTTTTTTTATCTTCTTTAAGAAATATTTGTAAAAATAGAAACAAATAATTTATTCAAAGGTAATGACATAATTTAAATACATATGTTAGTTTCAAAATCTTGTATCGCATAATGACTTATGGATTTGTACTTTAATATAGACACTATGTTCGCACACTATGTAAATACCAGATTACACAACACAGATAACATATTACATTTTAAAAATAAATTTGCCATGATTATTCTTTTTGATTTTGGTTGCCATGACGCCACCAGTTTAGTTACAGCTTATGCTTCACAATTTTCTCAGTGGTAATATAGAGTTTAGAATATGAAAATATCGCATTCAAACTAAGATTTTTAGAAGCTGGTTATATGTTCTTCTTCAAGTTTAAAAACTAATCTGTGTCTACACTTCCAGGCAAAGTTTTTGGTTGAACGCAGAGCTAAATTTGCAGTTGATTTTGCTAAATCTAAGGGTCTTAAAGTGTTTTGAAGATGCATTGCTGTGGTCATTTTTTAAATACAGGATGTTTCAAAATGAATACCGGGGTTTTAACATGATATAATATTTATTACATCAAACTTACAGCCACAAGTGATATGTCAAATGAAAGAGAAACACAAACAGTTTTTTGTTTGTTGGCATCAGTGCGCATGCGCGTGGAATGTTTCTGCTGCAATCCGCTAGAAAGCGCTTGTAACAAAGATGGCGACTAAAGAACAGAAAGCGTTTTGTGTTTCACAGAAAACTTTGAGCAAGATGGTCACTGGCATAATGAGGACCGCGATTGGCTTAACCTAACTGTACCCGACCGCTGGATTGGCCGTAAGGGGCCTAATGACAGGACTTGTTTCCCATGGCCTCCACGGTCACCCGACCTAACGCCGTGTGATTTCTATCTTTGGGGGTTTATTAAGGACCGTGTGTATGTGCCTCCACTGCCAGTCGACCTTCCCGAATTAAGGAACAGGATTGAAACAGCTGTTGCAGCAATTACTAATGAGACACTCATCAAAGCTTGGGAAGAACTCGCATATCGTCTTGACGTGTGCCGTGTGACGAATGGTGCTCACATTGAACACTTGTAGGCTATTATGTAAAACTGTTTGAGTTTCTCTTTCATTTGATATATCACCTGTGGCTGTAAGTTTGGTGTAATAAATATTATAACATGTTAATACCCCGCTATTCATTTTGAAACACCGTGTATAAGTACTAGTAAGTTTAAATATAAGAGTAAATAGCAACTTAGCCAAAAAAAAAAAAAAAAAGAGTCAACTAGAAAAAAATGGTATTGCCTTTCATAGAGCTGTGTTTATAAACAGTTTAAGTTCTAGGAACTTCGTTGAGTCCGTTTCTTCCTCATTTACTTTCAGTGACGAAGAAATCGCCTCCTTCCACTTTTGTATTAAACATTTTCATAAATCTAAGAAAATTAAATTTCTTAACAAGCAATTTTTATTTTGAGTTAAATTTTTCAGCTTTATTTGATAAGAAAATTTTAGGAGCATATTTAATGTGTATTATGGTATTTCTTCGGCACATCGTTCTGCTTACGGTATCATGAGACCATCTATAGTGATGTAGCGGTGCCTCACATGGTATTGACGTCATATCTGTTAGGCAGTCTATCGCGACAAATTTAAGAGACATCGACAAGTTGATGATCTTTTTTGGTGGCTTTTTGGCGGTAAATCGCCAAATGTTGCCAAGTTTGGTCATATTTGGCGACTTTTGTCATCATTGTCGGTTAATGATCATTAAGGTTAAGTGCCTTTCAAATGCCAATCAAAAGCGGCTTTTTTTCCGAATAGATAGATATTGGGATCTAATTTATTTATATTTCATCTACCAGATCTAAATCTATCAGTTTTCATCGGTCAGGTTTTCAAACACATGCGCTAGCAGACTCGCTAGCATTTAAGGGAAAAGAGAATTCAATTGTCCTCCCTTTTAACGAAATTAAAAAATATATTGCAAATATTTTTGTGTATGTGTTTCGTACCTGCAATATGTCTTGGGTACGCGCTTTTTACCACACTCAATTTAAAATGCATATAACGAATATTTAATGCATCTGTACTTAGACAATGCGAATAGCACGAAAGTGCGAAAAGTTACTTGACTTCATTCTTTCAAGAAAGAAAAATCAAAACACGGAAAGGAAAACTTATGAGGAAAGTATAAATGTGAAAGTAAAATAGTGAATCATTACTTTTATTATTCTTCATCAATAACAAACGCCAAAAGTCATATAAACTTTTTTAAGACATTTCAGTGCTATAATACATGTCTCAAAAGTAAACAAAGTTAATTTTTTTAGTAGAAAAAATACCAGAAACAAAATCGCTCTAAATTTCAACGCTCCATCTTTCTGAAAAAGTGAATAATCCAACGCGAAAAGCGTGAAAAGCGCCAGTCTTTCATGGCGCATGCGCCAACACCATCCAAACCGTTCGTTGGTCATTTCCTCAGCCCCGATTCATTCAGCGCTTGAGCGCCGGCAACTTCAAGAGACCGGCAGCGAGGAGCAAATCGTCTGCTATGACGACCCCGAAGCATGACCGATGCAGACGATGCATTGTCATAAGCCCTGTCAACTGCAGTGCTTATCCTACCCGCTTCTCGTACTAAACCGAGTTGAAAAAGTTCCCACGATGCCCAATTTCATGCCCCATATGATACCTAAAATGATTTTTTCTGCCGCGCACGTGTTGCAGTGCAAATGGAATACAGTCGCCGGTATGATGGTTTGTTTGTTTGTGCATCAGCTGTGGGGATAATAACAAACACGACATTGATTGACTAAAATTATTGTTCAGTTGTAACTATTCATTCCTTCTGTGATATTGACAAATTAAATACAACTATGGTTACTCGAAGAATAGTGTGGCTGATATTGATATACGTAATTAGAGGTAAGTTTTCATTTTATTGCATAATAAAATCATCTTTTATAGCATCAGATTATTATCTTTAAGTATTCCAAATAAATCATGGATTGGAAAAGATGTCATCTGATGAAAAAAAATTTAATTACATTTGTTTTAATAGCTTTCCACTGGCATATTACTTTTTAAATTTTTAGTGAAAGTACGATCAACTTTTTAAGAACTATAAAAAAAAGTTAAAAAAAAATACAATAACATATTCACAGAATAATTATAAGTAGGTTTCACTTTATATCAAACTAGACATACGTTTTGAATATATACTTCCGTGGGCAGGTAATGAGCTGTAACTGCATTTTTAAAATATTTATTTATTTATTTTATTTTATGTTATTTATTTTTTGAATTTTTGTCATCTATTGTCCGACAGCTTTATTGTACAAGATATCTCATTTGGTTTTCTTTCCACTGATAAATCAAAACAGGACAAAATATCAAATTTTAATATTTCCCTATGCTTAGTATTGAATCCAAAATGCGTGTCGTCAAATATCTCGATAACTAATTTCTTCAGATAATACCGTTTATCTGCATTTTTTCGTAAAAACAAACAAACAAAAAAAAGTTGCTTCCCTCACTTGTTTTTTCATATGTTTGAATAAGGTCTTAAATTTCATAATTAAAAAATAAATAATGGTTACTAGTTTTGAGCATATTTTACCGCACGGTCAAATGTAAAGATATCACTTACTTGTTCATAAATTACCATTTGGTACCCATATCAGTAGCTATTTTAGTTTTTAAGTCATATCATTGACATAATCTATTATATATACATGAGGATATTGACATATTTTGAATGCTTGATAAAAAGTGTAAAACATAAAATTTTTATCTTGCAGTTTATCATGCAATTATTATCGTCATGAGGATTCCGTTGAGATTGCATTTGTTAGCATATGAGGAATGTTGAGGTTGTTTGTGTATTTAAAAGCTGTATAAAACACAATTATTCTCAGGAAAAACCTAACAGTTTTGCTGTGTTCGGACATTATTATATAATTTATCTAACGTGTTATAAAACAAAAATTGCATTTATCTGATTTTTGAGAAAAATTGTGGTTGGAAAGAAATAATGTTTTAGTATAGTAATCAGCAATTTGGAAAATGACGGAAAAGATTTAGAAAAAAGCTTATTTCAATATGTTTTACTTTTTTTTTTCCTCTAAGAGTTGAGTATTTTCTTTTTTTAGTAATATCTAGCATGAGTAATTCATTTTATTTATAAATAATATTTTTTCAAGCAACATTCGACGTTCAACCTTTTCACTGTATAGTGTTTATGTGCTTAATTGAAAAAAAAAAATGTCCTTTTTTATTTGAATAATTAAATTGAGATGTTCAGCTTTTCTAACCGAGAAGCTTTTCCATCCACAGAAATGTTCCAACTTTTTATTCATAACAGGATATTAGTCACGAGAAATTTTTCTAATATACATGAAGGGAAAAAAAACCCCAAGGCACCGGTGGGAACTGAAACCATGACCTCCGGCATAACAGGCAAAACACTTGTCTAGATTTTAAGCGATGTAACACTGTACCAATTAGTTATATAGGATTTTCGGTTATGTCCTTTTAAGAGGGTGGAATTTATTTATTTTTACTAATATGCTAAATGCATTTTATCTTATTTGAAATAAAAAGGTGTAAATAAGCATTTTTGAAATTATTTTTCAAATAAAACAATTTTTTCCTCTGAAGCTTTGGAGTTTTAAATTTCTGGTTCCAAATTTTGCCGAAGCATTCCATACGTGGAAAAATGTCTAAAAGATGTCTAGTTTAAGGCACAAGTGCTTCTTTACATAACAATTTGTGTTACTCTAAACCAGCGGTTCCCAACCTTTTCCCCTTTGCGAACCCCTTGTAAAATGCGAAAGAAGTTGGCGAGCCCCTTGTGCAGTTAAGTTATAAGAAGCAAGCCAAAAAAAAAGGCGTGCATTCAAATAAAATTTGGCGGAAGTGCTTTAGTTTGATGTTACTATAACTCATTCATCTATAATTCAATCATGATGCATATGAACTCATTACAAAAATGGAAACAAGCAGCGAAATATATTGTAGAAACTGAAAAAATTCTATAAGTTAAAAGCAATGCTGGAAAATGCGCGCCAAACAAACTCAACAAAGACTAACGCAGTGGTTACACTTTGTTTAACTTTATTAAGTTTGTAAAAAATCTTAATGGGATAGTTGTTAGATAAAGGAGCTCAAAGTTTGATTCAAATGAGCTCACAGTTTCAGTCTTACTTTAGGTTCAGCATTTAACTTGCGTCTGTATCTATTTCAGAATGGGCTAAATCCTTTTTCACATTGAAAAATTGTCCAATGAGGGGGGGGGGGGCTTTTTTAATGATACAACAGTATATTTATACGTAACATTGAATCAGAAGAATAATTTTTAAAAGTACATTTTAGAAAACTCTCAGATTAACTTTTTCATCTTTTTTCTTGCAATTAAATTATGAATTTTTTATCTTCCTGAATTTTTGTCTTCCTGATACTGTCTCACGTAAATGCAATTTTAGATAATCATACTGTAAATTCAAGTTCGAATGCTGAAGAATTTTCTTGTCCTTATGCTAGAAGTGCAAGATAAAATAAAATGTATTTTTTTTTATTTATTTTTGAAACATATGCTTATCTCTAATCGTAAAATAAATGGTAATTTTTACCAACAAACATATTTTTATTCCCACTTGTTATAATAAACTCTTTCTGAACGAATTTCTCGAATTCTTTTACATACAGCGCGAATTAAGTTGCATGATTTGATTATTTTAAAATGATTTACTGCGAACCGCACACTGTAGCAAGCTTCACCTAGGAAATTTTTCTTCAGTATAAATATTTTTTCACGTTTACTACTGAATTTTCGGATTGCCAGTCCTTCCTTCTCTTTTTCGTCAAGGAAAGCTAGAAGGAAATTGCAGGCCAGGTATTGTGAAAAATACTGCAGCAAACAACAGCGAGATTGGACGTATTTTCGACACAAGAATACTCTGTTGCACTCAAATGGGAATACAGGCGAAAATGCTCCATGTAATGTTTCCATTAACTTTAATCGAACTCCTGATCAAGAGCTTCTGAGAAAACCTAAGCATTTATATGCTTTCATCTTCACCTGAATACATTGTGTTCAAAATTTCTTCGACATTGCTTCAGTTCTATGATACTCGATGACAGCGTTGAAACCCCGCGCATTGCAAGAGACAAATGAATGAATGATTAATTAAAACGCTTGAATTTAAAATTACGCCATTACAATATTATTTTCGCGAAGCTCCTTGATAACCTCTCGCGAACCCCCAGGGAATCGCGAACCACCGGTTGGGAACCATGCTCTAAACGATCCTAATTTATTAAAAATAAACAAAATTTATTATTAAAGAAAATCGGTATCAAGTATCTCCCCCCCCCCCCCAAAAAAAAAGAAGAAAAATAAAACAGCTTAAACTTACTTTTGGGGGGAAATCATTGTTTAATTTCGATGCAAACTCAAGTGGTGTTATAATTTGGCGGACACTTGGCGATATATCGCCAGTCCTTTGGTCGCCAAGTTTTGTTGCCAATTGGGCGACAAATTTGGCGATTTTTTAAAAATCTGCTTCCAATTTGGCCATTGTTGGTGATATTTATAGAGTTTACTATTGAATCACATTAAAATTGCAATAATGGGGAAATAACTTTAAATTGGTGTAAAAGGAAGTCATGTGATGCACACATCAGCTTATTAATCGAGGCAATATTCACAAAGAAAATAAGTATGTTATGTTTACCAGTTTGAGTCAAGAATACTATAAACATCAACATTTACCAGCATGCTCCAACGTAAGTTTGAGGTATCGATAGTAAAAAATATCATTTCCAATATTTATACCAGTGCGTTGAAAATTTCTAAAATTTTAGCCATAATGCAAATACTTAAAATTTGCTTAATTTTGGAAAGCAATACTTTAAAAAAAAATTAGTTGTTACAACTAATGCTTTTAAATTCTGACACAACGAAAACTAATAATGTTATTTTAGCTAAGTTTGGAGCAAAGTTTTTAAATAGAGAGAAAATTTTCATTTCTTTAAACGTCTGAGACTTAATAAAGAGTAAATGGGAAAATCCCTCTCAAAATTAATTTTTAGTTTACTTGAAAACAAATGGCAAGTTAATGCTCTTTAACGTGAATTTTAAGTAATGAAACACGCAAAATGGCTTTTAGCTTTTGAGCGGGTGGAAGTTTTAAAACAAGGAAAACTATTCAGAATTATTGTGTTTCTGAAAATTTTAGAAAATAGTAGTCAGGTGAAATGATTAAAGATAACAAATTAGATTAAATAAAATTTAAGAAAGTAAGCCATATTATATTTTTCGTAGTGAATGTTGTTTTTCTCGTATATTTATTCTTATCGATTGTATATTTTACTAGTGGTACCCGCACGGCTTTGCCCGTAGTAGAAAATTAAAAGGTATTTTGGTTCGCCTGTATATTAATAAACAATGGATGATGAATTTCTCGCCAATCGGCTATAATAAATGGCTCGCCCATGTTACGGTTCCACGTTATGAAAATTTCGTAATTTACTATTCCACGTTGTGATAATTTTCTCGTAAAAAGTTTCTTAATATCGGTATAGAAAAAGGTCAAAATCGATTTTTCGAAAAATCGCTTCGAGGTGCACACCCCCATGCTACAAACAAACTTTGTACCAAATTTCATGAAAATCGGCCGAACGGTCTAGGCGTTATATACGTCAGAGAGATCCAGACAGACTTTCAGCTTTATTATCAGTAGAGAAGACCGAAATCTGTCAGTTTCTCGTTTGGGCCAACATTGCTGTAAACTTATTGTCCAATCTTTGAACGGGCCAATTTACGAAGTATCTATGGGCGATTAGCCAAAGTAGAAAGAAAGTAATCAAGAGCAGATTGTTTCACACACTGTTCAAAATTAAGTATTTAAAAATGAGTGCTTTTCTGTATTTTTTTAAGTATAATTGTTTCAGAGACAATTTCAAATGTAAGCGAAATCTCCGAGTGGAAAATTGATTATACCAAGAATAATTAAAGGAGGTGTCTTTCTAAGTTCAATTTCTTTTATGTTACATACGTGTTTTTCCATTCATTACATTTTGTCGTTGAATTTAATTCAGGTTTTTGACACATTATGGTGTGTTCTGAATAAACGATTAATTCTTACTTTCTAGTAAATTTATGTGCACCAAAACTGCAAGCAATCATCTAAAACTTAAAATACAAATACAAGAGTTTAGTTCTAAAATTTGCCTTACCGAGTTGCTAACATTTTGAGCTTAAGGAAATTTAAGGTTTTAAACTCAGAAATACATTTTTGATAAATATTTTAAAATGTTTCATTTAATATTATATTTATTATATTTTCATAATATTAGTTATATTTTAGCTATTTTGTACGCATTAACAGTTAAAGCATTAATTTTCTATAAACAACTACGCTTTTTCATTTCAGATTACATTGTACCTCTGTCTCAGAACTATTTTTTATATTCCCTATCAACTAGTAATGCTTAAATGCAGCTAAATGAAAAAAATAAAGTAGATTGTGCGCATCTAGCTAAAGCAATGCAAGTTAGCCCAAATCTGTGTTCAAGTTGTTTAAATGTAAAGTTAAATACTAATAGACTTACCTGGATTCTATTAACTGCAAAAGAAATGTAAACATTGCAGTTGGAAAATCAGTTCTTTTTTAAAGTAGAAAAATCAGTGTGCATGAAATTGACCATATATTAATGAGAGATTTTTAGAACGAAAAATTTTCATTCCGAGTTTGATCAAGATTCGAAATCTTGTGTTGCTAAAGAAATTTCCAGAAAAAATAATTTTCCTAAGACTGTCATACTTCTGAAGCAATTTTATTTGTAGGATTTGATACCGTCGTAAAAGTGGTAACATTTTCTTATGGGGTTTAACCCTGGCGTAAGGAAATTGGATTATCTGTAAAAGAAATTTATTTCGATGTATTAAAAAGGAAAAAAAAACAGCGATTATTTTGAACGACAACGTAAACAAAGTACAAAAACTTCTCGGTTTTAAAACTCGCTCTTTTTAATATTTCGGCATTGCGAAGGTGTTCGTTGCAGTCTCAAAGAAAGATTCCACATTTTTGTAAGCTTTTTACTTTTTCAAAACTGTGAATTTGCTGTTTTATTACTTACTAGTGGTACCCGCACGGCTTTGCCCGTAATAGAAAATTAAAAGGTCTTTTGGTTCGCCTGTATATTTACAAATAATGTGTGGTGAATTTTCTCGCCAATTGGCTTATACCCATGTTACGGTTCCACGTTATGATAATTTCGTAATTTACTCGTCCATCTTATGATATTTTTGTTCTTAAGATTGGATTGGAAAAAGAACCACGTCGAATTTTCGAAAAATCACTTCGAGGTGCACACCCCCATGGTACAAACTAACTTTGTTCCAAATTTCATGTAAATCGACCGAACGGTCTTGGCGCTATGCGCGTCACAGAGATCCTGACAGACAGAGATCCGGACAGACAGAGGGACATTCAGCTTTATTATTAGTAAAGAATTTTAAGAACAAAGATATTTTTTTCCTATAAAAGCACCGCTTTAGTGCAATGCAAACGCGTTTGCAACAAACGTTTGTTTAAAACAATGAATTTTATTACTTTTGATTTGTACATTGTAATTACAGTTACACTTGCATGATCTTAGAATTGATTTATTTTCCCTTAACATATGTGATTCTGGAAAAAAATTGTTCAGGTTCAATCGTTTAAACCGTTAAAATTAGCTCATTGTGTAACAAAGCAACAGAACTATCTCAGTGAATTCGCTTTAAGTTAATTACAAAAATCCCTCGAATACAAACCACCAAAGCGGCAAACCGTTCTAAAGTTGAAATAAGCTAAATGAATATTATCAGGCTTACACAGAAACTACATAGCTTTAATTAAACAAATATAATTAATAAAGAATATAAATGAAGTGCAAAAAGGTCAACCTTTTCCTTAAACACACTTTCGTACTGATATATGTTTCAACTTTAAGCCAAAGCATATTCCCTTTAGGCTTTACTATATGAATGAAATGTGCCTTATTGCATGAGCAGCCCTTACAAGCTTTTACGCAATTGCGTACTTTTTTTTATCGTTATTGTATCAATGTATAACAATTTCTTAATAATAGTGTTACTGGCAAAAGTAAGTTGACTTAAAATATAATTTTTACTATCTGAATCCAGACAAAAGCTGTCTGGAAGTAAAAGCTTTAAAATCTTAACAGTTTTCTAACTTTTTTTAGGAGGAAACGCTTTACTGACAAAAAAAAAAAAAAAAAAAAAAAAAAAAATAGCTCCGCAACAAATATCAAAGTTTTTAGCACATTTGCGTCCAAGGCAACGAAGATAAGATTTAAGTTTTCAGAACAAAAATTTTTCATTTCTGAAGAAAATTTCATATTTAAATATGTAAATTTTTTTTTTTTTTGAATTTTGACATCTGGAATTCAAATTATGTCTTTCGCAATCACGAGTGTGTGTGTGTTTATGTGTGGTTGTGTGTAGGGGTATGTGTATGTGTGTGTAGGCATGTGTGTTTGTATCTGTGTGCAGGTATGAGTGTGTGGGCAGTTGTGTGTAGGTGTTTGTGCATGTGAAGGTGTCTGTATGTAATGCGTGTGTGTATGTGTTTGATTGTGTGTATGTGTTTGTGTGTGTGTACGTGTTTGTGTATGTGTGAGTAGGTGTATGCATGTGTGTGCATGCGTTTATGTGTGTGGGTACGTGTTTATCATGTTACAACGGAAACATGATAAAAACTTAACCCTCCTGACATAATTCCGATTTGATTTTCCTCAACAAAACCTTTAAATCAGTAAACTTTTCGAAAAAGCTTTATTTTGAATTACAAACTTCGCAAACTTACTTCACTACATAGAGCCCTTGAGTAACTACTTTTTAACAGTTTTTCAGGAATAGAATACCTGTTTTATACCCGAAAAGATTTTTAACAAGACAATTTTTGAAAGCAAGATATTTTTCTGATAAATGAAAATAATGTTCATATGATTGAAATTAGATAAAAAATTGTAAAATACAGCAACGTATTTACAATGTTAATCGATAACACATTAAGGAATGATAATGTTGGAGTTATATCTCCAACTTACGAAAACCTACATTACGCACAATTTACGCTTCTTCCGAATATACGGCACAACTATATTGCAATTAGATTTAATAGTCATAACAAAGTACATTCCCTATAAATGTTCATTGAAAAAACCGGTCAAAAACCATTACAGTCGTCCCTCGCTACTTCGCGCTTCGACTTTCGCTGTTTCACTACATCGCATTTTTTTCTATTTTTTTTTTTTCCAAATATAGTAATTAGCCTTTTTTTATGCGCTCGTGTAAACTTTTTTCTACAGAAGAATAACAAAGTATATGTCTTTTAAGTAAAGTAAGCTTTTAAGTAAGGTCTGAGGGGCTAGTTGTACGTGGAGGTACAAAATCGCCGAAAAAAGTGTAGGGGATCGCTGTCTCATTTTAACCGTTAAGCACTAAATGGAAAGTATAAATCACTGTATTATTACTAGGGTATAAATACATCTGTAAATGTCGTTCAACAATGTACTAGCTTTTTAAGTTGTATACGTAAATGTTGAGGAAGAACGGGGGTTCCTACGGTCACTAACGGGCGATTGATTCATCATCGAACAAGTTGAGGTTTTTTCATAGACTAGTAGTAGTGTGTAAGAACTGCGCGCGTGTGTGTAGTTTATTTCCCAATAATTAACAATGTGATATCTATTACGTCTAACATATCTAATTTTCTCATATTTTGTACAAATGTAATGGTGGCTAAGGGTGCTGTTTTATGTCAAGGGGGCTCTAACTATGATAAAAATCTATTTAAATTGCCGTAAGTAAGTTTTATGCGCTCTAATTAGAAAAATACATACAGAATCCTACTTTGCGGAAATTCAGCTATCGCGGTAAAGTCTGGAAGGAATTAACCGCGATAAACGAGGGTTGACTGTAAACCTTTAATTGGAACAATTGCATCTTATTTTATTTTTACAAGTCTATGCATGTTTGTGCCTATGTGGCGTTGTAAAGACTAAAACCTTGGCCAATTTTGATTATTCTTACGTCAATCGATTAGTCGTAACCTTGGGAGTGGACACTAAATACATGCAGTAATCAAAATTCACCATATCAACAACCAGTCGCCATATTGTCAGTTCGGGATCGTGGCGCACGCTGCCTGCGTGTGACACAGCGTGCGACAAATGCAGGTAGCATTTTCACTGCCTGAATTTTTTGTTTACTAAGTCTACTAATTCGATTTTCATCTTTAACATGTTGCATTTGTTTTTGTCGTGACTCAGGGAACTGAGTTTCGTGAATTGTATTTTCTTGACGGGCATTTTTAGTTTTGCGAGAAAGATTTGATTGACGGACGTTTTCGAGCTCGCGTTATCATGAGCAACACAGGCTTTTTATATAGCTTTGAATGACTTAAGTTCGCGCATTTTTAATAAAGATCAAGCATACGTAGCTTTGAGCCGAGTTAGGTCACTAGAGGTACTAATAATCAGTAGTTTAGATCACCGCAAGTTACTTAATAGATTTGTAAAAAAGACTTACTTTTGTTAAAAGGCGGGGGGGGGGGGCAATCACGGCATACGATTTCTCAGATTAAACACCATGCGGTGGCATACGAATGTCTACCTGCTTTGGGCGACCTACTCGCTTTGGGCCACACTCCCCTAAATGAGAAACATTCCCTTTTCAAACGCCCAAATATGTTACATATGTGACAATATTAAACTTGTTGAACTTTAATAAGGTTTATTTTATTATTCACTTTATCTTTTAGAAAATTATCTCACCTTTTTTTGTGAAAGTCAGATGGAATTTTTCCCATATCGTCACCACAGCGCAACAGTGGGATATTTTAGTGTTATCCCTGGGATTAGATGTTTTAGTGTTGCTCTGAGGCGACGATATATCAGTAGCGTCAGTCACTGGCAAACAGAGAGCTTCGTCGTATTTTTTGATTTTAAGAAAACTGGTGTAAACGGTTTAAGTAGCGCGTCTGCCACAAATTTTGACAGAAAATGGGCGACAGCTAAATGAAACCATTAAAAATATTTAGTTGGTAGTTGATAAGCTTTTTTCGCACATTTCTCGCACTTGATTTCGACGTTTTTATGCAAAAAACCATACTCCTGCGGTTTGAAAGGTTCCTTAGCCTCCTGGTACGGCTCCTTGTGACTTATTGTTGTTTCCTAAGTTCAAGAGGCGGTTGAATGGTTAATGATATTCCAGCCGTTTCATCATTTCACTTGAGATTTAAAATTCGACGATGTCACAACACTTGACATCAGTTAAACTCTGCCAGCTACTGACGCAAATAAAGGATTGAAAAAAAATCACACTAAAATACTTGGTCGAATCATTAACTAAAAGCAATGTATTTATGTGCGTTTTTCATCCAACATTAGTAAATACCTTCTTAGAAATCAACAAGAAATGCCTTTAGTTAACCCCTTCAGACCTGGTGTCCGGTATACCGGACATACACTTTAAACAGCTGCTTATTATTTAATAATTGATTTAATTAGTTTATTTTTTTTGTAGCTGACTCTTTACATTCTACTTATTATAATCTGTGAAATAATTTTTTGTTTTGGGACTGACAGCACTGACATATAAGGATTGCGAGATAGAGAGTGGTTCATTTTTCCAACCATGGATTTTCATCTGAAAAGCGAGGTTTTCTTCCTGATTTTTTAAAAAATATGTAATCTTTAATTAATCGTTTCAAACGCTTATATTATGTTTTATAATTGTTTGTAGAACATTTTATAATGAAGTTTGTTCGGTATTTTATCGTTTTTGTATATGAAATATTGATTTCAAAAATATAAGTCCGGAATATTGGATGTGCCATAACTCTTTTAATTTTTCTCCTACAAACTCAAAATTTTGTCTATAAGATACCCTTTACCATAGTACACTGTGTACCAAATATCAACATTTTTGGTCCAATACTTCATAATTCCGACTGAAGGGGTTAAAGAAAATGATGACTAATTATTAGTAGTATAAACTGGTAGACTATAATTATGAAGAGCTTTATACTGCCATATGCTAATGTTTTTCAATCTTTTAGCAACCGTTACCCACTCTATCATCTTAATTTTTATCGCGCACCTAATAAAATAACATAAATAGCAATGCATAGAGATTATTTTGAGTTAAAACTACACTATAATCTTAGTTAGAACTTGCGCAAAAACCATGGAAATATTCTTTTTTAAATGAGTAACGAATTTCCAACCACGTCATTAAATTCTTAACTTTGGTTCAATTATATGCTTGACTTTTCAGATGTTCACATCCGATCTTTAGACCTATTTTTTTTTTTTTGAGGTTGGGCGTCATGTGTTCAGAATTGTTGTTGTATGCATTTAAAAATAACCACGCAAATGATTATACAATGAGTAGAGCTACTAAATATTAACAAAATAATTTTCACTTAGGATTCAGATACGTAAAGAAGTAAAAGTGCGTGTTTGACTTCACCGTTGTGGTACAATGAGAGAGTAATTGTAGGAGCATGACAATATGAAAGGGAATGAAAGTATTACATGTTAAAACATACAGTGTGCCCACTGCAAGTGAAAGCATTTTCACTTTTTAAAATGTATTTTGTAGGGTTGTAAACGTTAAAATTCATTAAATGATCTTGTAGTGAGAAACTGAAAATTGGAAGAAAAGTCGCTTAGAATTCTTACAGTATCTTTATTGCTGTTCAACTAGTAGCAGTAGCTACTAGGTAGTTTAGGTTTAATTAAATTTAGAAAAAAAACTTACGATTTATTCTGTACTAGTGGTACCCGCACGGCTTTGCCCGTAGTTGAAAATTAAAAGGTCATTCAGATCGCCTGTATATTTACAAATAATGGATGACAAATTTCTCGCCAATTGGCTAGGTTAATTGCTCTCCCATTCCACGTCATGATAATTTCGTAATTTACTCGTCCATCTTATGATTATTTTGCTCCGAAAAATGTTCTTAAAATTAAAATAGAAAATGAACAAAATCGAATTTTCGAAAAATCGCTTTAAGGTGCACATCGCCATGCTACAAACTAACTTTGTGCCAAATTTACCAACCAATAATATCAAAACTAAGCATTAGTATTAATTAGTTTAAATGAGTAATATTTCTTACTTTACTTAAATTTTTTACATGAAAATATTTTTTGTTATAAACGAAAGACTTTTGATTTCAATAGTTTGCAAGCAAAACTTTGTTTATCAACGGAAACAATGCAGACTGAGTTTTCATATTTATTTTAGTCTAATAACATAAAGAACATATGGAGTTAATGCAGCATTACTTGAATTCTATATTAAAACTGGTATACTTTATTTATGTTTCAGCACAAAAATGTCAGAAACAATCGAAAACTTCGTTTTTTAACGGCATGTTCCCAAACATATTTCAATAATAGGAAAATCTCTTTCGTTTTGCTTATGAAATGGTAAAGCAAGCCTGAATGCAAAGTCAAAATTTTTCTATTTCATTCTTTTCTTCACTTATTTTTGAAAGACTTTATTCTTCTTAGTCGTCAATATCGTTTCTCGTATTTCTAAAGTGCAAAGGTAATCATGTTTATAGTCAGCTTTTTATTTTGCGTATAAACGTATACAAAATATGCAAATAAATAAATTTTAAGTAAAAATACATAAGGTAAATACAGCAGCAGTCGCCAGTTCTTCAGTAGTGGAAACTTCAAGGTTCAAAACGCACTAGTAGTGGCCACAGTAAAGTACAGGGTGTCCGAGAAAGATCCGTACAACTTCAAAATTTATTGAAAAAAAAAACAATAGGGTTACAGCGAAACTAATTAGTACATTAGATAGAATAACTCAAAAAGTTTTTTTCCTATAACTTAAGTTATTACCTTAGGAAATTTCTACATGAGACCCTTTCGTAGCACGTACAATATCAAGACGATAATTCAATTCCTTCCACGACCGTTTCAGCATGCTAACATCAACAGTAGCTACAGCTGTTTGGATGTTTTGTTCCGTTGTGTTTGCGTATCGGATTTTGTTTTGATAAACCACGCAACACATTGAGCTTTCTTCGCGCGATCCGCCATTGAAATAACTAAAATAATTTAATATTCCTTTGCGTGACATGTAGCGCCATATATGGTCAGAAACATACTGCAGAAAAAAACTTTTTGAGTTATTCTATCTAATGTACTAATTAGTTTCGCTGTAACCCTATTGTTTCTTTTTCAATAAATTTTTAAAGTTGTACGGATTTTTCTCGGACACCCTGTATATTTCTAAATTGTGGGTCTACAATATTAGTTGCCTCTCTTGAAACTCAATGAGCGTATTATAGCCCAACTCTTTCTAAATCGTCCCAATTTCTAAAATTGCCAGAATTTCTATTTTTTCAATTTTTATCAATTTTTCTCCGACCTCAAATTTGGTCCAGTAGTGGCTACTTCAAAATTTGAATTTTTCAGTAGTGGCCGTCTGACATTCTCCCATCCGAAGAATTTGAATTAATTGATTTAAATTCAAATAACTGATGAATAAAATTGATTCAATATGATAATTGCCTTAAGTACAAACAAAAAATCATATTATTTTTGTTCATGCACTGGCCATTATTGGGGTTTTACCTTATATATTTATTGTCGCCTCAAAGCAACAGTAGAACTTACTGTTATTCTTGGGATTACATGTATTACAGATGTTCTGATGCGTTGATATATGTGTGTGTGTGTGTGCAATTCGTGCTGTGAGAATGCAACATGTAGGTAATGGCAATTCAGTTTTTGTTTATTTAAGTCTTCGATTGAGCTGAATAATCTAATATTTTTCACAATATTTTGGTGTCCCTCTAGTTTCACCGACACAAAATTTCACTCCCTCCTGTTTTTCAGTTTTGATCTTACCTTTGGATACATTTAAGGGGGGGGGGGGATTCTAATTGTCTGCGAAACTAGGTGTCGCAAAAATCAAGACAAAACATTTTTTTCTTCTTTAGCATACCTTCGTATTGTATTTCGTAGACAAGTCAACAAAGGATGTTACTTTAACTTAAACGACAGAGACAAACAAAATCATTACCAAGAGTTAAAATCCACCTCTAAATGCTCAGTAACCTGTTTAACGATTTAAAAAGTTCGAAGCGACCCATCAATCAATCGAAAATCACTTCCTTTTTCTCTCTTTTTTTCTTCTCCAACTAAAACACCCAGAGAAAGAAAAAAAAACATCAACTTCCCTTTTTTATGTCCTTTTGTGTGTCGATTTGGAAAACTGGATCAATATGGCGCGGGTTAATTCCTGTATGAAACCGATAAGTGTACTAAAAAATATCCATCGGTCTTTATATCCTTGTGAGCGTTAAGATTTACTGCCCTGATAGATTTTTTTCACTAAAGCAGATAACTTTCCAATGCCGTATTGAGTTTTTTTTAAAGTGACGAATGTATTTTTTAAAGTCTCAAAAGATAAAAGATTAGAACGATGATCAGTTTTTTCCCCTGTTTTGAAACTTGCTTTCAGTAAAATAAAGAACATCGACTTTCCCTCCCTTCCGTTATTTTCCCTTATTTTTCCCTTTTCTTTGATAAACCTTCAGTTTCCCTTTTAAAGACCAAAATGACGTTTTAAAACTCGTTTCACCCTTCGCTTCCGTTTTTACTTTGACTGGAAGCTAATTATAAAAGGAGATGGAATAGCTATGTTTCGTCTTTTTTTAAAAAGGCGGTTTTCGTTACACGGAAAACGTTTCAACAAGATGGATAAAAATAGCAATTTTTAGTTTTTCCATTCATAAAAATTTGAAACAAAGCCTAAGAGAAATGCCAGTAGTTTATCGATATTTGACACAAGTCATTAGCGAATGGGAAGTTCAAATAAGTCGTAGTCAAAGAACTTTGTAAATGGGATATGCATTAGAAAAAATATTATTCAAAATATATCGGTGAAAGGGAGCTATCAAAAGAGCATTTAGTAATTACCAGAAAAAAATATTTTTTTTTTGTGAGTTACTCTCATTAGCATAAGTGATATACAGTTTGAAAGGGCTTTCAACGATTAAAAGAAGTAATAAATGCTTTTCAAATGCTTAAGCGTTACCAGATAAAAGCTTTTGAACTAAGTTCTTTGAGTCGTAATTGCAGGCATTTTTTTTTTATACATTTCAGAGACGTTAAATAGTTATTGACTTTTGTGTTTAAAACTGGGTAGATATAGCTTCGGAATTATCAAAACGTTGTTTAGGTATTTTCTTTCCCTTCTTATAATTATCTGTAATTGGGTATTAAATACCCTTCACCCATCTCACCGTCAAAAAATCTAAATGCCGAACTAAACAGTATTGCAAAAGAATGCATATCGAGGGTAACGAAAAAAAAATTAAATAAACACAAAAAACCCGACTGCGTTAAAACCAAAAAAACTCAATAGAAAAATGTATAAGCCCAGTAGTTTAGAAGATTATTAAGTACTACTAATTAACTACACCGTTGAAATAGTTTTATAACCGTACACAGATAAGACAAATCATAAATTCAAAAGCAGAATAGAAGGATTAACAGTCAGGGCCCACTCCTTTCTGATTCAAGGAATACCGTAAAGTTTGAATGGGCCCCGACTGTTGATCCTGTACAAGACAGACATACATATATAGACTGATAAACACATTACCCTACTTTGCGTCGCGCACGCGTCGTCGGGTAAAAAATAATTAAATATGTAAAAAAGGACAAAAACATGTTTTACTGAAATTATAAGTAATCATATAAATCATCATCATAAAATCATCATATAAATAATAGCTGATGATCGAGTAACCCGCGTGTTTCAACAATGAAACTCGCGTCACGGCAAGATAATTTGATAATGTGTTTTGGTAATATTTAACATACAGATAAAGGCTTTATTGCAGGGTTGGCTTTTTGCCGGCAGAAACTGGTTTTTGCCCTGCCAGTGGCAGAAACTGGTTATAACCGGTAAAAACCGGCAGAAACTGGTAGAAACTGGCAAAAACTAGAAAACGTTTTTAATAGCTCTAGTAATTACTTAATGACAGGCAATTAAGTAAAATAAAAAATATAACTCCATTTCGGCATTGCAAAAACTTAATATAATAGTTATTTAATAATTAGTGTAAAAATATGTTAAATAACAAAACTGACATTTCCAAAGCAAAGTAAAATTTATCATAGTTGAAATTGCTATGCGTTAGAAATTTTAGCCTTGTAATGTTGTAAGTAACAAATTTTTCAGTTTGTTGTTTATAATTATTTTGTTTGCATTTAATTTAAAGTGTAATATATATATATATATATATATATATATATATATATATATATATATATATATCAAATATTTAAATAAATACAGATTTGTTTTATTTCATTAAACTCTAAAATTCAAGAACTTCTCATTTTACACTTAATATAACTGAACAAAGCTATTCTAAAAGAGCTTAATCAAGCAGTTACTGATAATCATTTACTCGCCTATATGCTCCATCCAAAGTATTTGGGAGTAAATTTATCATGTTATCAAGAAGAAAGTGCCCGCACTTTACTCACAAATATTAACCCTGATTATGTACCTTATACCATTGCTTTACAAAGCAAATCGGCCCCTTTTCCCAAAACCTATTTTTCCAATCACGTGGTAACAACTACTCCAAATACCGCATGGTAGTGCAGTTTGAAAAAATGTGCTATAGATGAAAGTTATTTGAATCTTGCTTGTTCTTTGAGGATAATGCCAGCTAGTTCTGCTGGGATTGAAAGAATCCTCTCAAATTTCTCCTTTGTGCACAACAAATTGGGAAATTGGTTAGGTTTAGAAACAGCGTCAAAACTTTTATTTTGTTAGAGGCTGCTGCAGTGGGGAAACAATGTAAAATTTGATTTTGAATGGTGGTAGTGTTGTAAATAAATTGTATTTGGGTTAATATTCAATTATTTTTCTTATACATTTTCTATTGTATGTCAGGAGTTGCATTTATGTCATTTTTTGAGTTTCTGCCAGTTTCTGCCATAAATGTGGCAGAAAGGGGTTTTTGCCATGCCGGTTTTAACCGGTTTCTACCAGTGGTTTTTACCGCCTCGGCAGAAACCTGCCAACCCTGCTTTATTGTGACAATGCTGAACTCAATCCGGTAACTTAACAGTTTTACTGGTAAGACTAACATTTCAGGGGAATTAAAAAATGAAAACAATTAACGTTACCTACTGGAGTTTAGGATTCATCCACCGGAGTTAGGGTTACAATTTCAACTATTAAAATATCACCAGACAGGCAATAGCTTCGTTCAAATGCAGAAGCAATTTTCACCCGTCATTCTTTGATGGGTGACTTTCTAGTAATATAATAATAATAATACAACTAGACCCAACTAGGAGTCTACGTACCAAAATTCAACTTTCTAGGACATACCGTTCCTGAGTTATGCGACATACATACGCACATACATACGTACATACGGACGTCACGAGAAAAGTCGCTGTAATTAACTAGGGGAATGTCAAAATGGATATTTCGGGTGTTGATACGTTCTTAGGCACTTACCGCGCGTGGTTGGGTTGAAAAAAAAAAAAAAAAAAATCAGCATTAATCCGCGGGTGAGCAAAATGGAAATTAAAGTCGAATTTTGAGTGGAAATTTTTTCGCGAATGCAATACTTCCTTTTTTGTAAAAGGAAGTAAAAAATCATCATGCAAAATTTACCTTCCAAACAATGATGACAGATATTAAAATACTTTCAAGAAATTAAAATGAGAAAGATGGATTTAAAAAGCGTAACCTTGGAAACACAAAATAAAAAAAGTTTAAGAAACTTTCTGAGAAAGATGGAAAGAAACAATGGATTGAAAAAGCGTAACCGTGAAAACGAGAAAATAAAATGGTTAACAAATTGAATGGAGGTGAGATTTTTCGAACTTGATTTAAAAAAGCTTGTAACGTTTTTTCTAAAGGAGATAGAAGTTTGGTTCTTCGACGATGGGTCGAGTTAGATCTGGAGTAAAAAATGTCGCTTTTTCCAATGATGTCTTAAAAAAAAAAACTGCGGTACAATTCCTTCACTTTTTATTGATAGTTTTAATAAAGAAAGTAGTGCCTAAAGTTCATACGCCAAAACAAATTCGAGCTAAAAAAGCAGAAAACTTCTACTGTAAGTAGGGGGTTAGAGCATTGAAACAAATGGTGTAGAACGCGGGAAATTATACTCTTTCCAACGATATAGAATATTAATATATGCAAGTGATTTTTCCCCCAGATATTCGAGAATTAATGTGAAAATTGGGGCTAAATTGGAATAAAAAAAAGAACTATTCATCCAACTTTTTTCGAACTGGTCTGCAAACCTCAAACCTTTTCAGCACTCAAAGGAACAAATTGTAAAAATTTCAGCGAAATCGGCCGGGTAGTTCTCAAGCTTTGCGAGTTCAAACACACAGACGCTTTTGGAGACTTCATTTTAAATTATGTAGAGATTTGATGCACAATATTTATCCTGTCCATACTGTTAAGGCATACTGTATTGAACTGTAATTAATGTTTATGATTTTAATGCAGTTAATGAAAAAATACTGTACGAGACGTATTGTTTTGCGAATATATTTAGCTCAAGGGCTCAAATTTATGTGTGCATGTATACTTCAACTAGACTTGTTTTGTATGCGTGGGGATTTAAAAGGCAATGGCTAAAAATTTTCATTTTTCGTTTTTTTTAAAAACATTTTTGTTATTTTTTGTATGTTAGCTTTTTTTTTTTCGTCGGTCATTTGGTTTTCGCTGAAAAGAAGTGAAAAAAAAAATTCCAATTCTATACTTTCACTAATGTTAGTATTTTGTCCTAAAAACGTTTTTTTTAAATATCTCGAAAACTTATTTTTGTAGTTTCTGCCGTAGTCCTGTCCTCAGCAGTATAGGTCTGTCTTTGCAAAGAAAGCAATATTTTTGAAATAATAAATAATAAATAAGTTTGTTGTTCCCTACAACATTTATTATTTTAAGTGACATACCTATACATAATGCATAAGCTATGACATTGAGTGAATTTAATTTAAAAAAAAAAAAAATTAATTTGAATTTTGACATCTTGAATTCAAATTATGTTTTTCGCAATCACGAGTGTGTGTATGTAGAAGTGCATGTTTGTGTGTAGGGGGTATGTGTATGTGTGTAGGCATAAGTGTATGGGTAGTTGTGTGTATGAATGTGTGTGTGGGGGGAGGGGGGGGGGTATGTGTGTGTAGGCATATATGTTTGTGTCTGTTTGCAGGCATGAATATGTGGGTAGTTGTATGTATGTGTAGGTGTCTGTATGTATGCGTGTGTGTATGTGTTTGTATATGTGTGTGTAGGTGTATGTGTTTGTGTGTGTATGCGTGCGGTCTGTGTGTATAGTTGTGTATGTATGCGCGGTGTGTGGGACATGGATGCAACCTGGAGACGGCTTTCGCTATAGGAGCAGCATCGTGAGGAGCCGGTCGACGGTGATGGTGCGGAGGGTGGCGGTGGGAAAATAAAATGATAGGACGCCAAAAACAGTCAAATGAAAGCAATAAGCAATCGTGATTGCTCAAAAATGTCTTGAAGTAAATTTACAAAGGTCCGGAAAATGTTTCCATATTGGATAATATTGTTCGGAATGACTGCTAATTTACTTCGAATATTAACATAAACTAATTTGATTTGGTACAAGAATGGTACACATTAAAATGAGATGCAAATGCATCGTACGGTTCTGGGGCTGAATTAATTGCATGACTTTACCATAAAATTAAATCCTCTGCAATTTTCCTCCAACAAACTTAAAACTAACTTAGACAGATTAATCATTCTGCTTGTTTATAGGAGTAGCTAAAGAGAATAAGATGGTTGGTATGTTAATTACGCATGCTTCTGAATAAGTTCCTGTACTCGCTCGTTTTAGTGCTCTGTAGGCGAAACTTGAGGGATTTCCATCAAAATTTACTTTTGAAGAAATTTCGTCAAATATGTTTTAATAAAAGGGTCAAACTTCGATAAAGAGGTAAAATGTTCTTAATTTTATAATTTGTTTGCTTATAAATACAATCCTATGACTTTAAACTGAAAAGCTAGTTTTCACCAGATGTCCAGATATGCCAAACCTATTTAGTGTTTTTTTAGAACAAAAAACTATTTTTTAAAACGTTTGACCTGATATCCTTTGAAAAGGAAACTCTACCTTTAAAAATTCAACATACAGTCCAGTCCGCATGTTTTAATATGGGTTAAAAGAACATCCCGCTTAATTTAATACATTTTTTAAGTACCATATCGTTGTAGTTTGTCACTTTGATCCCGGATAATAGAATATCCCGCTTATTAGAATACTTTTACATGACAGATCTGTCATCCCATTAAGCGGGTTTGACTGTACTATAAAAAATCAAAAGAAACAAACAATTAAAAATTTACTAATTCCATTCACTCAATAATGTATTTTGAAGAGTTTGAAGCAAAATATCTTCTTTACTAATAATAAAGCTGAAAGTCTCTCTGTCTGGATCTTTGTCTGTCAGGATCTCTGTGACGCGCATAGCGCCTAAACCGTTCGGCTGATTTTCATGAAAGTTGGCACAAAGATAGTTTGTGGCATAAGGGTGTGCACCTCGAAGCGATTTTTTGAAAATTCGATGTGGTTCTTTTCTATTCTAATTTTAAGAACAAAATTATCATAAGATGGACGAATAAATTACAAAATTATCATAACGCAGATCCGTAAAATGGGCACAAGCCAATTGGCGAGATACGAAATTATTATAACGTGGAACTGTAACATCAGTACAAGCCAATTGGCGAGAAAATTCACCATACATTTTTTGTAAATATACAGGCGAACCAAAAGACCTTTCGATTTTTCTATTACAGGCAAAGCCGTGCGGGTACCACTAGTTAATAATATAACGTTTAATGCGTTTGGTTAAAATATTACTTTGAGATTTTTCTTTGCATCAAACGGAACTTATTTTGAAGCAGCTCCAAGTTCTCATGAACTTCATCGCTACATGACTCTTAATTTTTATTTCAATATCTTTATGAAAAAATTTAAGAATTTCGAATACTGAAATATAAGTCTGAATTTCGGTGTTCGTTAATCCATCAAACATATAGGGGAAAAAAAGCTTTGGGTTTATTTTGATGATGTTTAAAATTCTTAAAATGGCTAAAATTTTCAAAATGTTTTACGAGAAATCGAAAAGCACTTAGTTATGTTTTAAACTACTTGAATAGATTTATTTACATGGGGTAATCAATTTAGAACGTAACGAGCACTGCATGTAAAACTTGATCACTTTGACATTTTCTTCAAAACATGATGAATTGCAATGCATGTAAAGGTCAGTGACAATTCCTTTTCAACTTGGTGATTTAAGGAAATGGAAACAAACTACTGATGGATCTAGATTTTGTTTGGAATTGGCCTGCCTCCAAATTCGAGACACAAAGCATTTCCGAAATAAATACTTTTTCTTTTTAGAATTACTATTGTATCTATTCCTAATGCTTTTCTTTTGAGAACAATTTGCCTGTCCCGATTCCATTAATACTATTGTTAAAGAATGTGTTAATGGTATAGGTTAAGCATTTGATTGAAAACGAAGATTTCAATCACACTTCGTTCTTCGCCTATTTTTCAGCATTTTGTAAATGTTTATTGCGTTGAGGTATACTTCAAACAAGAAACGGAGATAAAGTTTTTTATTGAGTCTTGCTTTCTATTACGTTACTTGTTATCTACACTGTAAAAAAAATTCGGAAACGTTTCTGAGTATATCGTGCAGCTGCGGTTCATGAAATTTTCAAAAACGTTTCTGAGTATTTCGGAATCCTCTTTCTGTAATGTCCAGAAACGTGTCTGAGTATTTCGGAATCCTCTTTCTATAATTTCCAGAAATGTTTCTGAGTATTTTGGAATCCTCTTTCTGTAATTTTCAGAAACGTTTCTGAGTATTTCGGAATCCTCTTTCCGTAATTTCCAGAAATGTTTCTGAGTATTCTGTGCAGCTGTGGTTCATGAAAGTTTCGAAAACGTTTCCGAGTATTTCGGAATTCTCCAAACAATTTTCAAAAACGTTTCTGAGAATTTTGGAATCCTTTTTCCGTGATTTTTTCTAAAAAATAATTCTTTACTATAGTATTGCATGTCATATCAGTTTCAATTCTTTCATATCTAAGAGCAATGAAACAAGCAATTTTAGAATCATTCGTGGTTTTTTTTTTCTGAATTTCTAATGACAAATAGCATGGTTAACAGCATAACATATGCACAGTTATAAATTTTTGAAAATTTATGAAATAATATAGTAGTTTCATTCATAATCACAAAATCGTCGGGGGAGGGAAGGGGAGTACTTTCTCAAAAGTGGGATTGTTTGTTAAACAATATTAAACTTCAGTTTTTCTCTCAATATTTTCAAGACAAAATTATCAACATATTGTATTTTTAATGCAGAACTTAAAAACATATCTTGTATCAAACTTGATAGCTTTTATTTTCGGATAAAATTTGACAGAACTTACCTACACTTTGCGTTCCGAAATTCGTTCACGTCAAGTCAATTTCTTTGACGAACAAAGTGTACCGAAAAGTACCAACAGAGAAATTGATGAATTTAAATATGACACCAAAGTTCCCCTGCTGGAACCATTCGGGTTTATTCTTCTGTTCTTGCCCTTTTCCAGTTCATCACAAATATAAATACTTAATCAAAATAGGTTACTGATTTTATTTTTAGAGTGTGCGCAAAATGCATTATATATTTTATTTATTAAAACATTGAACTCTATTACATGATTATTCCATTTCATATATACGAGAGTCCCCCCCCCACACCATAAGAGTGATGGTGCACCCATAAAATGACATAAAGTGCCCCCCACCTTAAAAAAAGCAACCCCTTGAAAATGTCAATGGCACAGTCTCTCACCATATGTGCATTGCATATTAATAACATAGTATTTAAAAACTGATCACTTTTAAAACGATGACATGAAATAATATTACTTTTTATTTCAGCATGTAAATGCAGCTGTTCCATTTTTGCCACTGACTCCTTCCTCCTGACTGTCCTACATTAAACTAGTATATCCATGAAGGAAATGTTATTTTCGGAACTAATGTCAAGGAATTTTTTTATTGTTAACCACATTTAACAAAATGAATAAGCAGATGAATTAATTTCATAACTATGTTCTTACTAATAGATAACATGGTCATTTTCTAATGGTATAAATATTTTTAAATGAATGAATAAATTATAATAAAAAAAGATAAATTATACCGGCACATTTTTTGTGAAGCATATTACAATACTAGAAAATATTTGCATTACCATATGTCTAATGAATTAAACAATTGATTTTTTTTCTTTTTGAACCAAAATGTATGTACATCCAAGTATTTCGAAATAACTTTTCTGTGATTGCTTCTCAAATATAAATCTTACTTCTTTTGCGTAATTAATCAGTTTCAGTTGGTTATAACAAATAGTACACCGCGCACATAGGTATATGTAAGATAACTTTAAATTAATACGATAAACCCAAAAACAGTTACAATTGGAGCCTCATCAAATGCAAATCAACAAAAATATAAATGTATATAACAACATGCTTTAAAATATTCATTAATACTTACAAGTGAACATGAGCGGAAGAAAATCTAAGTACCTCCATTACAACTGAATAAGTAATCCAAAGGGTTTCGTTTCATTAAGTATAAACCACGGGTGTTGAAACTATTCACGCTTGAACACACAATATATATCTAATTATGGTCGCATTGGAAATTGTAAAGAAGCAAATGGTTATTAACTAACTTAATAGCTGCGTACATCGTCTAAAAAATCAAGGGCAGTCCAAAATGCAAAGGCGTAAAATTAGTTTCGACACATTTTACTACTCTCTAGACATGAAATAACAAGCAATCCAATGATAAACAGTTGCTGACAGCAGCAACCATAGATAAGAAAAAAAGAAGTCTCGTTATTTCCGACTCATTGGCGCCTGTGTTGGAAGGATGAAATAGGTTTCGAAGCGTTGCGTCATCACTTCCGCTTCTAGATATCTTGAAATAACAAAAAGTTTTCTGAATATTGAGGAGTTCGCTATTGGATGAAGGATTCCTACTATTTCGGAAACGTTTCCGATATATCCAGAAACGTTTCCGAAATTTGTTACAGTGTATGTATATAAAATAGCTTGTCCTGACAGACAATCAACGCACTGCATAAAATACTAAGTCTAGAAAGCTGAAATTTGGAACATAAATTTATTTTATAACGCAAGCGCATAACAAGAAAGGATTTTTTGAAATTTAGATTTTAAGGGGGTGAAATGGAGAATTTAGCTCACTTTTCTGAAAAATCTTGAGAACGGGCTCGAGTTGAGGGTCGATCAAGTTACTAAAAATTTCAAAATGTTACAAAGATCACGAAAATCCCAGTCTTGTCCACGTAGAGCGCAAATTAACGGATATATTAGTTAAAAACTCAATTTTACGTCCACTGAAACATACGCCTTTGCAAAGAAATGGTTCAATTTTTACCGGTTTTGTACCGTTGGAAAGCCTATTGAAACAACCCTTTCGAAAATATCCTCAAAGTTTAAAACAGCAAAAATCCGAAAATGACTACAAAACGAGCTGATGTGTACATCACATGACTTCTTTTTACACCAATTCAATGTTATTTCCCCATTATTGCAATTTTAATGTGATTCAATAGTTAACTCTCTAAATATCACCAACAGTAGCCAAATTGAAACCTTTTAAAAAAAAAAATAAAAAATCGCCAAATTTGTCGTCAAGTTGGCGACAAAACTTAGTGACCAAAAGTCTGGCGATATATCGCCAAGTGTCCGCCAAATTATAACACCACTTGAGTTTGCATTGAAATAAACAAGGATTTCTCCCAAAAAAGTTGCAAAAGACCCCTTTCGAAACACCCGAATGCAACCAAAAGGAGAAGTGCACAACTAAACCCCACTAGGAGTCTACGTACTAAATTTCAACTTTCTAGGACATACCATTCTTGAGTTATGCGACTGCATACGCACATACATACGTACCAACAGACGTCGCGTCGCGAGAAAACTCGTTGTAATTAACTCGGGAATCGTCAAAATTGATATTTCGGGCATCTATACGTTCTTAGGTTTATATGCACGTGTGGTCAGGTCGAAAAAAAAACTCAACGTTCATTCGTAGGTGAGCAAAATGGAAATTAAAGTCGATTTTTGAATGTTTTTTTTTTTTTTTTTTTTTGCGAATACAATACTTCCTTTTTTGTAGAAGTAAGTAAAAACGTTATAAGCGTTTGAAGTAAAATAAATTTGTTTTCAAAAGATTTTAATTTTTCCATCAATTTTGCTGAATGATTGCTGAATAATTCTTATAGTTTTGTATTTAGATGTACAGTAAATTTAGAGATGATAGGGTAGAATGAACAGTGAATGAACAGTTAAGCACAATTTCATTTTTTTAAAATCCTAGTAATTTTAAATTCTATCCCATACAGATCGTGATAGTTAAAACATTTTAATTGATCTATGTAAATATCTCTAAAAAATCGCGGGAACTTAAATGGTACTGCTTCCGACTTTTTTAGGTGTTTAAAGAAAAAATGGCACAACGACCCAGTGAATGAACACCTCGAACCAGTAAATGCACACAAATTGGTCCAGTGAATGAACATGATAAATTTTGATTCAAAATGAAACTAAGTTTCTTTGAGATCTGTCTATCTATCTATATAACTATCTATATCTGTTTATCTATCTATCGATTTATATAACTATCTATTTCTATCTCTCTATCTATATCTATCTTTTTATATTTCTATCCATCTATCAATATACCTTTCTATCTATTTTTCTATCTACACATCTATCGGTCTATCTCTGTGTCTATTTACCTATTTATCAATGTACTTATCTATTTTTCTACCCATATGTCTACTTATCTGTATCTAGCTATATATATCTATCTATTTATATATCTACTCATCTGTCTATCTATCTACTAATCTATCTATCTTTCCACTTATCTATCTAGCTACATATCTATCTATCTATTTATATATCTTATCTATCTATATATCTACTTATCTATCCATCTCTATGTCTATTTACCTATTTATCAATTTACTTATCTATTTTTCTATCTATCTATCTACTTATCTATATATCTACTTATCTATCTATTTATTTATATATCTTATCTATCTATGTATCTATCCACTTATCTATCTATCTACCTATCTATCTACTTATCGATCGATTTGCCTACTTATCTATCTACTTATCTATATACTTATCTATCTAGTTATCTATCTACCTGCTTTTTTACCTGTCTATCTATCTACCTATCTATCTAACTATCTCCTTATAAATATATCTACCTATCTATATCCACCTATCTATATCTGTCGGTCTATCTACCTGTCTATATATCTACTATCCATCTCTATATCAGTCCCTCTACCTAGCTATCTATCTCTATATTAGTCTCTCTATCTACCTATCTATCTATTAACCACTACCTATCTATTTATCTATCAATATATCTATCGATCTATCTATCTATCTACCTACCTATTGTATCTCTATATTTATCTACCTATATATCTATTTACCTCTTATTTTTTATATATCTATCTTTATATCTTCCTCTATCTATTTATCTATCTATCTATATACAAACATACATATCTGCCTATCTATTCTCTCTCTTTGTATATATATTTCTATTTCTCTACCTCTCTATCTACCTGTCTATCAAGAGAGATAAAGATATAGAAAGATAGATACAGGTAGGTAGGTTGATATACAGATAAAGATATAGATAGATAAAAGATAAAACTCAGTATAAAGTGCATTGTTTGCAAAGACAAAAATAAAGAAATTATAAAATATATAATGAAATACATAAATAAATAAGCATATAAAACTATCTGCACTACAAAAAAGTACGAAAATGAAAATATCTCAAAGAAACTTCAAATTTCTTTTTAAATCAAAAGAAATTTTGCCATTGTTCATTCACTGGGTTTTCGCAATTTTTCGTACCCAGTGACTGAACACCCCTCTATCTGAAAATCTACGCATTCTGCATTGACTGAAAAAATTTAAATCCATAGCCTAAATATGTATACTTAATTTTTCTTTCGTAGAGTTAAAAAATAAAATTTATCGATAAAAATAATACGTATCAAAATAATTGCTAGCAAGAAACCAGCCTTATTATTTTGAAAAAGAGAAAGAACGATTCACAGCAGTAAAAATTTCAAATTTTTTCCAGGAAAAAAATACGTATCCAAAGTAACCAATCAGGTGTCAGATAGCTTAGAATATCAATAAAGAACGCTTTTGTATTGAATTTATTTAGAAAAAAAAATTTTGGAAGCTTTTTTTTTCTTCAAAAAATGACGCGCTGTTCATTCACTGGGTGGTGTTCACTCACTGGTCGGTCTACCCCAGTCAGTTTATAAAGCTTTACTTATTTCCGTCATTCTTTATTGTAGCATTATATGCCATGATTCAGTAAATTATCCGAGACCCTAGTTTAACATTAACAAAATTTCTTTTATTTTCAAAAGTATTTATTTTTGAATCTGTTCTGCTTTACACACAAGTTGAGTTTATGTCTATCAGTTACCATGTTTTAGAATATTTTGAACAAATCGTACAAAATATGTACAGTAAATCAAGGGGGTATTGTTAAAATGTATATTTTGTATTGTATGGTTCAAAATACTTATTATTATTCTTTGTCAATGTCAATTGTTATCTATGGAATTGCAATGAAAACTTTCTGTGAAAAGTTTGCTGTTTTTTTTAAAATTATTTTAAACAAAATTTATTTATTTTTGTGTATTCATATGCAACATTTAAATATACAGGCATAAGGTATTTTTATTTATTTATTTTTAAAAATATATATGTGAAAAGGTAAAAATATGGGAGGCTACATAGGTTGCCTTGTCTCGAATATATAAAGTTGCGACTGGAATAAAACTCATAATACCTGATAAAATGTTTTGATATATTCTGCAGATAATAACTAATATAATAGCCTCAAATTTTAACAATGAATAATTTGTATAAATTATTATTTATAAAAGTACGTGTTTGCATCAAAATACAGAAATTATCGAACAATGTCTTCCAAGTAAAATGTCATTCATTATTTTTAACACCAATAAATATTTTAAACAATGGCAAATCTCTAATAAAAATCTTGAACGCAGCATTTCTTGACAGCTATTCACAACGAATATTCCTTACCTTCATAACGTGCCAGCAGTTATAACCTTTTATAAGCTCTATCACATGTGACTGCATAAATCTGCAATTATTGGATTACCAAGCAAGTAATTTAAATTATTTATCGTAGTTTCGTGACATGTCATAAATTTTCACGCTTCCTTTTGAATTAATTGCCCCAAGTAACGTTTTCAAAGGAGCTAATGTGACCGCAAGTTCTGTGTGATATGCGCTAGGAATTTAAGCTTTATCTGCAGAAGAGAGTATAATATAAATATTTAAGGTGCTTGAGGTGATTGGTTAGAATAGCGGTAGAGGAAAGTATTGCTTCTAACTAGTACTTCGTAGTTAATGGTGATGCATCTGTGTTATGTAAATAATTGAAAGATGGAAACACATAACCAAGGACGGATCCAGAAATTGTTCAAGAAGGGGGCGGTTGATTTTTTAGTTTGCCACTACTACGTATTTAATTAACATATGTTTTTTTTTGCTGGGGGGGGGGGGGGAGGGGCACAACATTTTTATCTGACACAACTTAATTTTTAAGATTTATCCAAGGAGGTCCCTGAACATATTCCTTTCCTCTTCCGTTGAAAGAGTTATTCTAAAATTGTGCTTTCGAACTTAAATCTCGTAATTCCGGGCCAATGTTTCAAAACTACCTCCTCTAACACTATCAAAGATCGTCTAAAATTGCCCTTTTTTTAGAACTTCAGTTTCAAATATTCCTGATGGAAAGTCACGGAACCCATTTCTTCCATTAACACTACCTGAAATGTTTACAGTCGTGTCATTAAGACTTACATTTTGTAAAGTACCCGGGGGGAAGTCTTCCAAACTCGTCCTTACATTATAGCCAAAGATCGTCTGGAATACCCCTCTTAAAACTAACCCTAATTCTAAAAAGCTTCCGGAAGAGAGATTCGATTTTTAATAAATGTTGTCAAAGATGGCCTGCACTTGCAATTTAGAACTTCAACTTGGAAAAATTGCCGATGCAGGATCTCCCAAGGGAGAGGCGAGCGCCCCTCCCTTGTATCCGTCCTTGACCATAACAGAACGCGTAGTGTTCCAAAACATATAGATTATAGACAAGTAACAATTAAAATAGATACGTATGAATTAACTTGCGTTTTTTAGGTGATAATACTAATGAAGACTATTTCGGAAGGTTTGACATTTCTGTTTGTTCTTACAATGTAAAAAAAAAAAGAAAAAACTGAGAAAATTTGTTGGAAATAATGGGTTACTAATGTGCCTAAATTCTTTCAGTTGGAAAGCAGGAATGTTTTCCCGCTAAAAGTCTGTACCCTTCCGGAACTGAGCCTGAAATCTTTCTGACGAAGTTAGAGGCTTTCCCAATAAAAGCCAGTCACATTTTTGGAATAAATCAATAACTTCACAAAGAAACTTACGGGAGGGTGGCCCAAAGCGGGTAGGTTTTCGAAGAACGCTCGAAAATTTTAGTTTTTGGATTTTAATCGCAACAATTTCGGTTTATTTTCTAGAAGGGTTCTTGAACTTCAGAAGAAAAAGTGATTTTTGTATTATTTTAAATTCAATATCTATTTATTATCAAACTTAACAAGCATGTGAAAAACCCGCTTTGCCCTACCAAGGAGCCCAAAGCGGGTAAGCTTAACTAATTGGTTTGGTACATTTGCCAATCAAACATGAAATTAAAAATGATTTAAATAGTTGACTAGCTACCTGCCATTATATAATAAAATATAAAATAGTTGTACTTATCCAATTTAAAGTCAGTACATTTGTTTATAAAACATAAAGAAATAACTAATTAAAGTAATAGACAAAGTAATTGATTTCCTAAAAATAACTTTTTAAAGTTATACTTATCCTAATGAAATGGAAAATCTAAGTCAGCACATAAGTCAAGAAATTTTAAAAAAACATATGATTAAATCCTATAGTCGCTTAGGCACGTTTTTTATTTCAACAATTACAACCTTAAATTAATATTTAAAAAAGACGGAATGACCATCATAGTTTATAGGTCGATAGTGTGAGAATAAGTTAATATTGTTGACAATTTAAAAAAAAGCTCTTCTTCGACTAATCACAAGTTACAAAACGTCATTCTTTTAAATTTATTGGCACTGGCCTAATACTGGAAATATACTTTCTATACGAAAGAGAACAGTGAAAATATATTAGGCATAAATGAATAATTGTAGGTTCTGCTAGATGATTTGTTTTTTTTTTTTTTTAATTCATTTTTGATAAAACAGTTTGTTTTATTTACGTGACTTTTTGTTTTTGTAAAAGCATATTATTGTCTCGTAAAAGAAGGATAAGGCAAGACGAAATTGTGAAAATGCTGCAAGAATTAAACGCTTTAGATGAAATGGGAAGTCAATACTCCCTGAAATTCCCTCACTCCTCTGACCAGTATATTATACATCATTATATAATATTTTGGACTGAGCAGCTATAAATGCCTGGTTTTGTACAGGACATGTACAAAAGAAAGTATCAGCGGATATATTTTTAAATTACGTTTAGCAGAAGGATAACTCAGAGAGGAACACACGCCAAAAATAAACAAACTTTTTCTAACTGTAAGTAAATTTATATAAGTGCAAGATTCCGTGGAGTAAAAAAAAAGAATGAAAGAAATGTTGAAAAAAGGAATGTAAGGGTAAAAAAAAACTTAACTTTGTGCCACTGTAAGATATCTGTATGTCGATTTTGTGCATAGAAAATTAGAAAGATTAGCTCGTGCAAAAAATGCTGTGTAGACGAATAACCTTGTAAGTACAATTATTTGTTGTTTTCACTTTTAGTAAAAAAAAAACATTCATTCATCTACTTAAATATTTGGGGTCAAAATTGTTTTCTGAGGGGGAGGGGGCAAAATTTGATAAATTATTCACTTAATTTATTATAATTTTCTAAAATGTTCTTAATGAAACCGAACCAACGCTAGATATTTCTATCTCACTTTAAAAATATTTTTAAATATTTTATTACATAGATTTAAAACTTCTCGATCCTCGAAAATCATAATAATAATAATAATCATAAATTAGTTTATTTTAACTTCATTTTTAAAAATATGTGACATATGTAGGAAACTACGCAGAGTTCTTTAGCAGGGGTCAAAATGAACCTTGCCGTATTTCTATGTATCAAGCATTTTTTTATAATATTCTATTTCAAATTTTTGAAAAATCAAAACTTGAGAAACATAGGGCTTACATAAATTAATATTTTATGAATATTTCGTGATTATTAAGTTACGGTATACAAAAACTGCCGTAATTCTAGTGTTAAGTATCATTTAGACATCTGCATATTGTGGATATTAAGTTCTTAAATGATACTTTATCGTAGAACCAACGTTTACGTTGCACGAGTCAAATAAGAATTGATCGAATTATATTCAATTCAGACGAATGCAGCGCTTATGTTGGATTTCCATCACGAAGATAAACACCGAGGCAACGCGAGGGATCTTTTAATACGGGAAAGTTTTCTTGGTATTCGTTTTGGTTAGGAGCCATCTTTTCAATGATTGAATACATCCCGTTCCGCCGTTTCCTGGAATACGCGGAAATGTCTCAGAGCATTGACGCCTTGCCTCCTTTATATCCTACTTTTCAGAAGATGGCAGACCGCATACAAGTGTCGATGCTTTTTGATATTAAAAGAAGAATGATCATTCCTTACCCTTAACGCACTATGAAAGACTAACTTAGGGATTTTTCGTCCAAGTATGTTAGAGTTTTCTCGATGGAAAGATTTATTTTTTTCATGGGGATGTAAAATAAATATGTGGAGTGTTTTTGATTTATAGAATCACCAAAAATATCCCGGCCATTAGTTTACTTTGTTAGAAATATTGATGAAAGTAAATGTATGCACGAAATTTGACTTGACGATAGAAAATGTTATGAGTTCGTTTTTCCCTTTAGTTGAACTGTAAAAAAAAATAAAGAATTTAGATATTTCTCTGAAAATGTCAAGGATTTTTTTATATAATATTCTATTTCAAATTTTTGAAAAATCAAAACTTAGGGCTTACATAAATTAATATTTTATGAATATTTCGTGATTATTAAAGAATATTTAAAGCTCATGTAGTTTTAAACTAGGTATGTAATCTTATTCATTTGAAGAAAAAATCATGTTATGGATCAAATTGCTCTGAATTTCCTTCAATAAAAAAAAAACCAATGCGACCACAAAGTAGATGCTAAGATTTTACGAATGTTGCCAAGATGAAAAGAGTTCTGCTGAGAGTTTCAGAGAAATACCTTGTGCATAGCGTATTTAGAATATTTTATATTTTATTTTCAAATGGAAACTAATGTATTTTACTATGGCTATATCTTTTAAGATGGTACGGGGCACAAAAAATCGTCAAATTTTGCACTTTTTTAAATCCTTCGAAAAACGTCTCCGTTTTTCCAACTTAAAGGGTAGTTTGAATCTTGTTTCTGTCCTAATTAGAACAAAAGATATAATTATTTTTGTTGCATGCAATTAACCGAATATTATACTTAAAAACTTTACTTTAAAACTTTAAACGCGTTTTTCTTCATGATGCAATTTTCCCTGATTTTTTGCATTCCAACTCTTATGAATCAAAAACTGATAGAGAAATGAAATTTGGAGCATATCTTTTACAAACAGTTATCTTTAATTTTTATTCGACAAATAATGTTTTTTGCGAAAAATATATGATTGGAAAAAAAAAAGTATTTTCGAATTTTTCGAAATTTTTCTTCAAATATTTTCTATTTTTTATTGAATTAATATTTTTTAAGTCACCGAATAAAAATTAAATCTTAGATATTTGCCAATAATTTTCTGGGAAAAATTTGAAAATTGATGAAGAATAATTTGAGTTTTAGCGATTTAAAGTAATCCCATTAAAAAAAGAATAAATAAATTTAAATTAAAAAAATAATAATATTTATATCACAATTTTGTTTTTTTTAAATAGATGGTGATTCAGTGCACAAAAAATTTCAAAACTCTAAACTGATTGATATTTTTTTTTTTCAAAATGTGTCCCGGACCCCTTAAAATTTAAAAAGTTGGGCTTGTTGTTTAAACGTATGATCCTATAGAAGATTTACTCATGCCAATAAATGCACAATTTAATCTGGCGATTTTCCACAAACGATAGCTCAACCTGCTCCAAGTGACAACCACTCATACGCAAGTGCTCGTTTGCAATACGCACCATCGTCTGGTTCCCTTAGAAGACGGCGCCATTAGGCAATTCCTCTCTTCAACTCAACTCTACAAAGATCTCGACGCGGCATTTATTCCCCCCCCAAGGCGAGAACCACCGCCATTAATTGCAATATTTAAAATATGCGAACATGGAAGCTGAGTAAACGAAACACGCGCTAATTATCTTTTATGGCATTAGTTTCACGGCTACGTCCGTCGTGGCTGTTCCTTCCTCTAACAGCCTATGTTACAATATCCTTCGTAATGCCCACGCTCTTAACACTGACAGAATTTACTGTCAAAATCAAAATATGATCGGAAGTTTTCTTTTCAAATTAAGTTTCTGCACTGACGCTTGTAATTATGGATTACTAAATGCATGAAATGACCTCAGGGTATTATAGAGTATGTTTCTCGCATTTAACACTTTGATGAAGCAACTTATCTTTTATGAATAAACTATCCTTAAGGGCTTATTTTGTATTCTCTAAAAGTCATAATATAAAGATTTTGAGGATATTTTTTTGGTTGGCTAGAGAGCACTTTGAGGACAAGTTCAACTAAAGGGTGTCCCAAAATTAACGCAAGATTTGAATTTGCCGCCATTTTTGCAATAAATTGTGGGCAATCTTGAAAAAAGAGCAATTTGGCAGCTGAGGGTCTAGGGTTATTACAAATGGAGCGTTTTCGATTCTATAATGCGTTTTCATTATTGAACAATTATTTGAAAAATAATGAAAGTTTGGGCGGGTCAAGCAGTTTACCGTTATTGGCGCTCGATATCGCAATTAGGTAATGCGCGGGTTGTTGTGGGATTGTTGACATAGACGTTTGACTTCAAATAACCCCATAGGAAGAAGTCTAATGATGTAAAATCACACGATCTAGAGTACAATTCGTATCACCGAAACGAGAGAGTACACGAACAGGAAATTCCTTATGCAGTGATTGAATTGTTTCGCTGGCTGTATAATAGCATAACACTCCTTTTTTACTAACCCTAAACTCCCAGCTGTCAAATGGTTCTTTTTCCGTGGCTGCCAACAATTCACAGCAAAAATTGTGGTAAATTCAAATCTTGCGTTAATTTTGGGACACCCTTTATGAATGAATGCACTGTATGTTTACAGTGCCACATAAACTGTGATACAAAAATTTGTAATTTTTTTACGAAAAATGAAATTTTTTTGAGTGCGGTTATGCTGGCGTCATTGCTAATTTCTCTTGCGGGGAATTAGATTCTCCAGAACATTACATTTTCTTCTGTCCACTAACATCGCATTTGCATATCAGACGTAATCATAGTCTTTCACTCAGTAAAAACACATAAATCGCCTTTTTACAACATCATACCCGCATCAGACTTAACTCAATTTTCGGTCTCTTGGCTAATGAAGGCTTCACGTTTCAAGGCGTTGACTAATGCACTTAATTTTTCTATTTTCAATAGTTAATATCGTTTAAATTTCGTTTTTTTTCTGCACTTTAACACGTTATCTTTTGTAAAGCAACAACTTTCTAGTGTCGTTTATTTTATTGTATCTTTGTAAAGCTTTTATGCATTGGTTTTGTCTGCTTTATTACATATATTGATGTTAAATTACCAAAATTTTTGTCAAGAGCAAATCAAAATTGTAACAGATAATAATAGAATTTTTTATGTATTGAAATCAAGTTCCTCAGAGACCCACTTGCTCAGATTTATCTGAGCATTTTAAATTGATAAACTGAGCAATTGGTAGGTGCGGGTGGTCTCTGAGAGTGTCAAGTGCTGGCATCATTGTTTACAATATATCTTAAGGAAGCTTTATTTTTGCTGCAATGGTTAATCTACACCAATTTGCCAAGTGACAGAGCTCATTCATCCTCGACACCAATAAAATCTTATGTCTTCTCTCACATCATACACCAACACACGGTAATGGACAGTATTCACCTGACGTCACTGCGGGTAAAAACCCTCACTGCAGTGCATTGTGGGAACTGTAGCAGACGAAAATCCGGAACTACAGCGTATAATAACACTTGCTTTTGTGTGGCTTATAAACTCTTCTTTCTATTTAAAAATGGGAGGTTTTTTACGTTTTTAACTTAGAAACGTTGTAAAAGAATGATGAAAGATTCATTTGATACGAAATACTCTCTTTATTATCGTATTTTTATGAGTTTAAGCCTCTTTGGTTCCTTATCAGAAACATGGTGAAAACTCGAATTTTCTTTTTATTTTCCCCGTTTCTCTGCATTTTCCATGCATTCGTGAGTCTTTTTAAGCCCTAAACATGTTCATTATGCACATGAAGTCCAGTAATCCTTAATTAAAACGAGTTTTTTTAGCACTACTGACACTACGTAATTGGTCAAAATACCCGCGAACGGACAGCTGATGGGACCGTTGCCAAACCGTGAATAAGGTACATTCTGTTACAGAGTAGGAGCCCATGAGTGCCCTGCCTACGTCATAGCACAAAAGCACGAAAATTTTTCCGAAAGGACATCGCAACAGTTAAGAGCGGCTCGCTGTCATTTAAGATGAGTCGCTCTGGCTTTGGCAGGAAACAGGCAGCAAAGTTGCTTCAAAAACTGAGTCATTCCATGTCAAGTGACCTCGTCGTCTCCACCCGATCATCTCTGGTTTGAACGAAATTTTATAGAGGTGCAGACATGCCTTTGAAACTCGCCTTTACTAATTTTCAGCTTCCAATACCCAAATCCTGAGGATCTAGGATCGAAAAATGGGGGCTTTAAAAAGTCCGATTAGTTTTGTGAAACAAATTGCCATGTTTAGCCCGGTCTCCATTCGAGGCCATTTTGGAGCCCACTTTTTCTTTTCTTTTGAGGTATGCTAGATCCTCATGATTTGTGTCTTGGAAAATGAAAATTTGCTTAGGTTAGTTTCAAAGGCATGTCTGCACCTTTGTAGAACGTCCTCCAAAGGACGGTTGCATGGGGACCAGCCGATGACGTGCCGTGGAATGAATCTATGATGTTTAGCTCTTTGCTGCAATTTTACGCACCTTTCCAGCCAAAGCCAGCGCGACTCACCTGAATTCATAGCAAACTTTCTCACCTGTGATGTCCTTAAGCAAAAAAAAAAAAAAAAAAAAAAAAAAAAAATGTGCCTGTATACTATGACGTAGGTCTGGCACTCATGGGCTCTTGGACAATAATTCCTTTATGCAGATTGAAAGTATGACAAAAAAATTAAATTTATGAGTAATAAATTTCACTGGTTGTATCGGCAAGTATAAGTAGAAAATTTATGGCTGGAGTAAAGAAGATAATTAAATATTCGGATAACATATAAATTTTACTTTTCACTGCGAAAAATAAACATCCAAACTTTTGCTGTTGTAGCGAGCATTGAAAAAATTCGGAAAACATTTGATAAAAATTTTTACAGCAGAAAAAAATTGAAAATTTTTACAGCTGGTTTCCCAGCTTCGGACCAATAATATTATTTTTATTTAGCGCAACAGACCTGAGAATTAGTTGGACCTTTGGAAACATTACCAGTTGGCTTAACGGCACCTTTTTTACTTTTTTGTTCTTCTTAATTACATGCCTAAGATATTTTTTAACATTTAAAAAAAATATTTTTGTTGTTTTAAATCTTAATAAATGTTTTTTTTCCAAAACTCAAAACAAGATCAGCATGTGGTCAGTGTAAGTAGTTAATTGCGTAATATTACAGAAACATATGAGGCAGTAAGAAGCAAATGGATGTAAATGGACATTTTCAAGTTTTGAGTAAGACACGTTTAAAGATAACATCCTTGGTAAGGTAGGATTTCATTGATTTTTTTTCTAAATCATGCTGTATAGCAGCAACTACCAGGGCTACTAGTACCATCTCTTTCCCCAAGACAGAGGAGAGGTTCACCTATTATGCGTACTGGTTATCTCCAAATTTTAAATTTTGCTACTTGCATCCCTTTGCTTCTCACTGCCTCACATGTAAAACTGTTTTGATAAATGTGTCTGTATGAAAGTTGTTTTCAGCTAAAATAAATAAAATAATTTCAAATAATAAATAAAATTAATGTTAAATGATAAATAATAATAATAAATAATATAATTAATGTTAAATAAAAAATAAAATTATGTCTGTGCTAAAACTTTCATTTTAAGGCAACACCATTAATTTAATTCATGTTTAGAGGAAAAGCAAATACTTTTTATCAACTGATCTGTTATTGATTTCAAACTGCAGCGCATAATCATAATACCATTTACATAGGAAACAGCTAATAAAACAATTTAATTCATGTAACACGTTTTCATTCTAAATATTCAATAATCTAATATAATGAAGCCTGTGACTGCTAAGTAAAGTAAGTTTCTCTTTTTTTACTCTTTTCAACTAGAAAATAACTTACTTAAAATTTATTATTAAGGAAGAATTATAAGCAAATCACCCTCTTACTTAGCATTAGTTTCGTGACTAAATTTCCTAGTTTTATTTTCTCTTAGGTACTCATATAACAGTCTAATAATTTACAAGACTTGGATACAAAATAGCTTTCGCCAGGAAAATTCTACATCAAACTCCTTAACAGAAGTTTTATGCGCTCAACAATACTATACTTATGCTAATGATAAACCCGTTTAATGGATAAATTGCCCTCAGGGGAACACCTCCGCGTTCTATGACTATGTGACATTAAAGGCATTTGTGAAGTCATTGACTAGAGTTTTAGGAAATGATTTTGGGATAACTTCAATGGTGTATGAAGGCATGGCCTTTTAAGGGGTTACAGTACCTCAAAAATGATGAAAACGCTTTTTTTTTTTTGCTTATTTCAAAACAAAAAACTATTCTGAACACAGGGGAAAAGTTTCATTGCTTTAGTTCAAATATTTAAATATTTTAGGCCATGCTCCCTATGTGTTCTTATGCAAAACAAAAATTTCAAATTGCTTTTTCTCGATGATGTTTTTTTTTTTTTTTTGTGTGTGTGTGTGTGTTTTCATGTCATTAGAATCCCTAAGGATTTTTTTCTATTAAAGATACAGCTTTAAAGTAATACTTTTTGCAATTGGGATAACATATTTGACGAAACTGTGCATTGGATAAGCATTTTATAAATTACTCTAATGTTTAGAGCATGTTAAACCTTTAAAAACCAAATTTTTTTAAAAAGAAACTTTGATTTTTTACATAATTAATCACAGAAAATTTTCTAATGAACTCATAAGCAAATGAATGCACAGATTTTTAGAGATGATTATAGTGATCGTTTTGCAAAAAAAATTTTTTTAATTAGTGCAAAAATAAAAAAAAGCCTTAAAAATTTTAAAAAATTGAAAATTTTTTCAATTTTTTGAATTTCCAAAAAAGTTGGCAATATTTTTAAATTTTGAATTTAAATTATTGATAACGAGATAAGTATGCAAGTTATGGTTTCAAAGAAATATAAAATTTATATAAATTACAAAAAAATGTTTGAAAGGTACTGTGACCCCTTAAGATATAAAAATAGGCCTGTCAGGAAGTGCAAAATCATTACTAAGTTGTTGTCTAATCTGAGATTCCCCAGAGGGAGGACAAATCTTACCAAGCTACGGTTATAGTATTATAAGCCCATACGTGAAAAATCCATAATCATCATATAAATAATATTCGTTGATCAAGTAATCCGCGTGTTTCAACAATGAAACTCGCGCTACGGCATAATAATTCGATAATATGTTTTGGTAATGTTTGATATCCAGGGAAAGGCTTTATTGTGACAAGGCTGAACTCGATCCGGTAACTTAAGAGTTTTACTGGTCAGACTGTGTCCTTTCAGGGGAATGAAGAAACGAAAAAATGGTCAACAATGAACGCTACCTACTGGAGTTTAGGGTTAATCCACTGGAGTTGCGGTTAAAATTTCAACTATAAAAATATCATCAAACAGGCAATGGCTTCGTTCAAATGTAGAAGAGTAGAAGCAATTTTTCACCGTCATACTTTGACGGGCGACTTTCTAGTAAATTAATAATCAAAAACATAGTGCCAATTATTGATCTCATGCAATGATTCAACAAGTACTTTTTTATTACATTACTAGGGGGCTCCACCCCTTGCTCACTGACGCTCACCAACCAAAGAAGGTCGCAATCTTATTCGATCCGCAAATTTTAAAATCGTCTATGGGAAAGAAACAGATTAAAAAATGCGTTTCGAGTTCCGTTTTCGATCAAAATGAAAATTCCTCTCTCCGTCCGTAGAAAATAAAAGTTAAGTAAAGAGTCACGTTTCCACCCGAAGACAAAAATAACTTGATAGGAATATTTTAATCGATATATATATATATATATATATATATATATATATAGTCCTTTTACGGCATTAGATGCGTTCAAAAATTTTGGATCTCTCCGTATTATCAAATTTTTGATAAAACAAAAATAATAATAATAATAAATAATAAAAAAACCACCTCATCGTCAAATTCTCAAACTTATCACTATTTTATTAATTATTCAATAATTAAGGGTATGGTTATTCTTTTCGGCAGTGTTCTTTCATTTCATAAGCTATGTAAATGCTCTTAAATGACGTAATAAAGCTTGTTACCAGAAAAAGACAACTAGTTTGTTTTTAATATTTGCATAATGATGTCAATTTTGTATTTCATTTTTGAAACTGATAAATTTGGAAAAAATCGTTTTCTTGTTATCCTTTTGCTGAGCATACATTAAAAGTAAGAAATAAATGAAATCATTTGTTTTCTGAAAATCAATACAAATAAAGAAAAACTAAAACCTTTTACGAAGCATAAAAATATCAGATTGCTGCATATACAAGTTTTATTGAGCCCTTTATGAATGCAGAAGTCGTGACTGTAAGGATGGAAATGTCTGACTTCATTTCTTCCGTAAGCTTACATGTATTTCGCATTAAAAAATGCGATTCATTGAAAGCCTGGAATACTTGTATGATATAAGTTACATTTTTTATGATTCATGAGAGGTTCCTATTCAGAGTCACAACTGACTACAACTGTACTTATGTCGAGGACTGCATACTAAGTGCCTTGCCTCCATTATTTTATATACCAATAGATGGCAGCACCATCACCGGATCGAACAGTTAATGAGAATTTAGAACTAGTCCAGGAGCTAATAGCCACCTGGTGCTAGCACCCCCAGAGGTATCGTTTCACTTGGAGGACATTGAAACCACGAGCATATTTAACGTCACCCAGTCCCCTTTAATGACGACGGTGGGTCTTCGACCATCGAGGTTCGAACTCAGGACCCTCCGGTCCGAATCCGACACTCTACCGATCGGACTACCACGGCCCCTTTCATGAGAGGTTATATTTAAGTTTTTCAAAACTTTTTAAACCTACACTATATTTTAATGTAGCAATTGTGGCAATGATATCCAAACATTGCTTAATTTTTTAAACTTTCTTTTTTTCGTTTACTTTTGACTAATCATGAATCAGACGTCAGAAGTTTTCATTATTGCGAGTTGACAATTTTTTACCGAAAATATCGAATATACCGTGCTTCTAGTAACTCGCTCCTTTATTAAACCGGACGTACTTATAATAGAGAAAAATGAAAGTTCTTTTGAGGAAAAGTTCGTCTTTGGGGTAAAAAAGAATCTAATTTTCCTTCCCTGAAAAAGTTCAGCGGAATCATTCCCCGAATCCAATATTCTTCTCTTAAAGTTGGATTCCTTAATCAAAGTCAGAGGAGTGTGTCGCTGGGGGTTGCGATTTCCATCGACTTCTTGTAATCCCTAATGATTTACTACTAACTTCCGCACAAGTGCAACATTTGGTGGATGATCGATGACATTCCCGCGTTTAAAGCGCAGCATATTTACCGGAAAAATGACCGATGTGCAAAATGAGGATGTGTTCGGGGGTGGAGGGAATGCTTAATTGGGCGGGCCTAATCTCGAATTAAGTGGAGCGCTCTTGCCCCGATAACGCTCAAGAAATGTGTCATATTGAAATATTAAGTTTCAGTTTATGAATAATTTAAGGGTCGTGTGTTTTTTGATAGTTGTTGTTTAATGCATACAACTTATCTGCATGTAAGAGTAGTATCCATAGACTAATAATAAGAATAGACCGAGCTATGGCAACCCTTTTGCTGCTCATAAACCAAACCATGTGACTGGTGGATATCCTAGCAACAGCGGGCGTTGATCGTAGCAGACGATCAACGCCCGCGAGAAATAAAATAAATAGAATTGATGGAACACGGAAGAATGATCTTTTATGGAGTCCGATTTGTAAATTTGTTATTCTAAGTTGTAAATATTTTGTTAATATGGTGAGTTTTTCGTTTAGATAGTACTGTGCATTTTCTTTAGACAATTTCAATAACTCTCTAAAACAATTAAAGATGCAAGCGCCCAAAAAGAATCGGCAAACGGTAAGATTTTTACCTACAATTTCAATTTAAAATACCGATTAGTACATTTTTACGTTTACGCAAAACGTTTACACCATTACGTTCACGCCAACGCTGACGTAGCAGTTCCAAATGAAATAAAAGTTACTGAAAACTGTGATCAAAAACTAATTACTAATGTCAAAATAATGCATAACTAGAAGAAAAACAGTTCAATCTCTGCACCTGGAAAAAAATTATAATGAAAACACATTACGTCTTAAAATACATGTCGAGTGTTAAATTATAGATAATGTTAACATCTAAGCAACCATGCTGCCAAAGTTTTCGCCAAGCCTTCCACCAGTCACATGATGTATCCATGAACCAATTTTTTCATGAACAAATCTGGGAAAGCTCGGTCTACTCTTATTATTAGTCTATGGTAGTATCCTTTCGTCAAACAAAAGCGTCATGTAAAATTAAAAGCAACAGCGTTTTATTGCACCAAACTTGCTGATATCTGCAGTTGTTAGTAAATGTTGTGCTATAAAGGTTTGTTGTTTTTAATTTTACTTTTCTGGTCAAAGTTATTTATTTCTTGCATTCGAAAACAGCAAAAGTAGCTTAAGCCAAAAAGGAATCATTGAAAATAATAAACATGTCTAAGTTAAAGGGAACTAAGCAAGATTTTAAAATTTTGTCATAAACTATTAAAAGGCATCTGCAAAAACGAAAAGAAAGGCGGAAAATTCTACCTTTGGTACTTTTCTTACGACTGCGGTGCTACATGCTAAATAACAAACTACTATCTTTTGGTCAATAAAACTGTGACCCTTGAAAGAAGATTATTATTAGCATATTTATTCATTTGCACTGGTTTAGCATTTTTAACATATTTGTCGTACATTAATCGAAGTTAAAGAGGAGTCGGTAACCTGCATACGCGTAATGTTAAAATGCTAACCTGTATGTATATTTTACTCAAAGTTTTAATGACAGAAACTTACAATTTTTACAGTGCTTTCATGATCTGAGAGTCTACTGAAGCAATTTTTTTTTGCCAATTCTGTTTAGTTCATACTTTATTAAATTTTAATCCACATATAGTTTTTAAATGAAAAAAGATCGTTTCTGACCATAAAACAGCAAAACAGCTGGTTAGGAAAAAGTCCTAATGCAAAAATTTCATTTCAGCATAATTATGAATATATCAGTAAAAAATGCTAAAAAATTTCAAAGTAATATGCCAATAGTTGTTTTGAAAAAAATAATCATGAGTTAGTACATTTGACGGATCAACCAAAGAATCATACAAAAGCAAAGACCAACCGAAAGTTTTCTCGAAGAGCACAGTCGGTCACTGATTTATAGATCATAACCACCAGGTGGGTAGTCCATAATATTCCAAAGGTGGGTCGGCAATATCATTCCATTCAAATATTAAGAGGGTCCGGGACACATTTAGAATTCTTTTTTTATTGTATACTTTAGGGTTTTGAAATTTTTTGCACTATTCACCATTTGTTTATTAAGCAAAATCATAACAAAAATATGAAATTTTTTTAATTTAATTAGTTTTTTTTTAAATGGGGTTGCTTTAAATTGCTGTAGCTCAAAATATTTTTGATCAATTTTCAATTTTTTTGAATAAATTGCTAAAAAATATCTAAGCTTTAATTTTTATTCCACGATTTTAAAAATATTGATTTAATAAAAAATAAAAAATATTTGAAGAAAAATTTCGAAAAATTCAAAGATACTTTTTAAAAAAAAATCATAAATTTTGCAGTAAACGTTTTTTTCAAATTCGCCGAATAAAAATTAAAGTTAACTATTTGAAAAAGATATGCTCCAAATTTCATTACTTCATCTTTATCGGTTCCTGACTTAAAAGTATTTAAATGCAAGAAATCGGGAAAAATTGCATCATGGAGAAAAACGCGTTTAAAGTTTTCAAGTTAAGAACACATTTGTTAGGTGCATGCAACAAAAATAATTATCTTTCGTTCTATTTAAGATTGAAACAAGATTCAAACTTTGACGATTTTTGTGTCCCAGACCCCCTTAACCGTGGTTTTCTAATTTGACAGCAAACTAGGGATGTTCTTGACGCAATGCTTGACTAATCTTTTACTTCCTGCTACCGGTAATTGTTTCTTATCTGTTTCTTTCCATTTTAGGAAAGTCGAAAAAAAAAAAAAAAAAAAAAAAAAAAACAGAATAACTGCACGTACTTCACGGTTGAAAGTAATATTGATAAATATCTCCATTACTCTTTGCTGTCAAGCTAAGCTTGAGGAGCGCATCCTAATCACAAACACAATTGTTTAGAGACGGGAAGTAAATATAAACATCCAGCCAGGCGAGCAGATTCCCTGAGTGCTCAACCTATTCATACAGTACTTTACATTACTTTCGAAAATATTTCATTAGTTTTGTGACATACCGCCAACCCAAGCCGGTGACGAAGGGTTCGTGAGCGAGCCTTTGCTGTCTGCGAGCGGCGGTAGGCAAGCGAACTGAGGAAAGCGGAGCACGTTTACAAACAAATACTGAAAAATTACATTTAACATTTCTTTAAACTCCTAGCTGTCAGTTTCAAAACCACATATATAGTGAATCAGTAGACGCTGAATACAAAGGATCAAATGATCGTTATTTAAAGTAGCATTCTAACAAAATACTTAACTATGCAAATGCATCGATACATCATGCCGGCAAAAATACAGTGTCCGAAAAGTCCTTGCCGCAGTTTAAAAATGCATAGAAAATCGACAAATTGTCGTATGAATATGCGGGTCATGCCATAATATTTAGCATGTTTGAGAGTTTTTTATGACATCGTTAAGAAAAAAAAAGAGAGAAGAAAATGCAATTATAAGTAATTACTCTGTAGTAACAGTAAGAAAAACACACGTCCTGTGAGACGTTATATAATTTTCTTAAACATAAAGCAATACCTTTCATTCCAAAATGCAATGCGTGCAGCCTATTTTGCTCGAACTGTATCTAAACGGTACTCAAGCTCACCCTATGTCCACAAACGATACACACATTGATCTGTGGTAATAAAAGATTCGATATTCATTTATGATCCTTTATGTTATGTTTATGTCGATTATATAGATCCTTTATGTCCCATAAAATGGTTAAACACCTAGCATTGCATTATATTTTCTTACTACGACGATACAGGCGTCACAGTAAGGTACTTATTGAGCAATCACGATTGCTTATTGCTTTTATTTGACTGTTTTTGGCGTCCTATCATTTTATTTTCCGACCGCCACCCTCCGCACCATCACCGTCGACCGGCTCCTCACGATGCTGCTCCTATAGCGAAAGCCGTCTCCAGGTTGCATCCATGTCCTACACACACACGCGCATACATACACAACTATACACAGACACGCACACATACACACATACACCTACACACACATACACGCATACATACAGGCACCTACACATACACACACACAAAAACATACACACAACTACCCACACATTCATACCTGTAACAGACACAAACACACATGCATACACGCATACACATACCTCTACACACAAACACACATACCCGCCACACACAAACACACACGCCTACATACACACACTCGGAATTCAAGATGTCAAAATTCAAATTATTTTTTTTCCTTTTTATTTATATTTACTTTTTTTCTTTTTCGCATTTTTTTTCCATTTTCTCCAATGTTACAAAAAAGATTCTTACTGCGCATACATATTCATACGACAATCTCTTGATTTTTTAAAATTTTTAAAAATGCATCAAGAATTTTTCCTTTTATATTAGAATGATAGTAGAAAATAACCCTTTCAAATATCACTCTCATAAGAATTGTGCTCCAGTATAGCTAAATACTGTGATTTTTTACATTAAATTGACAAGGTAACATTTTGGACGTGAGTTTCCCGATAATTGTACGTATTGCTGGTTTAAAATTAAAAAGTCGCTAGTCCAATGATGGAATGCAACTTTCAGATTCGGCATCTCAAGGCTTGAGGCCTTTGAGATGGAAAATTTGTTTCCAACGTGCCTTTTGTATAATAGTTAATGTCCTAATAATATGCTTATTTATTTCATTTTATTTATTTATTTATTTATTTTAAAAATCAAGTAAAACATCTCTTTATTCGACATTACAAAAACGACTCGATTCTAAAAAGAAACGTCTAAAACTACTGAACGAATTCTCAAAATCGTATTCTCTAGTTCGGAGTAATTCTTTTCCAATAAATAACTGGCACGAAAGTGATTTATTTCAGAAATCAACAATACATTTATTTGTCGGAATAATCTGGCCTAGTTCTCCAGCAGGCATGACACATTTCACACTTTCTCCTTTCGCCTCCTATAATTTCATTCTTTTTCTGATGTTCCGAGTAAATTACATTCTTCACCGTCACCACAGAAACAAACCAATAACAGAAGATTTCGTACCAGGAATGAAAAAGGAACACGAACTGACTGTAGCTGTCAAAAAAGGTTCCAAATAGTAATCAGTACAAATTATAGCTGCCCCATTTCAGGTTTTTCTTTTGTCACTCTACTTCTCATTATTACACAGGTGTATGGACGAAGGAAGAAGAGTTAAAAAATAAAAATAAAACCCGAACCTGCTTTCGAATTCATAATTCTTGCCGCTTGAACATTTATTGCGGTTTCGGAGATGATTTCTGTTTGATAACAGAACAAGAGTGGGGATAGATGTATTATTACATTTAGAATCTGTTATTTCGATGAGAGTTAGGTGTATTTGAATGGTCTAATCCTACATGTTTTGCAGTTCAAGATGCCCGTCGATTGACGTTGACAACTGATTGTTTTTGCGAATAGCTGCAGATATTGACTAAACGTTTTGCCATTTTCAATTCAAAATGCTATGCTTGCTACTTAACATTAAGTATGTAGTGTGCTTATGTAGGTAAGGTTTTTCGATACAAGATAGGGAGCAGGAAAAAGAAGAAAAACAATATTTTTTTTATTTCTTTTTTTATTTTTTTAGTAATTGTTCAAATTTTATCAAAAGCAGTCTTTTATATTTTGTAAAACATTTTTTCAGGGAAACAAAAATGTACAAATTGTAATGGACATTGAAAAGTATCGGTCCATTTGTTTTCTTAAAAAATAAAACAGTTTGACACAATAATGGCTGTCTAAAAATGTGATTTTACTCAGTGAAGGAAGCAGACAGAATTATAAAAATTACATTAATGGAGCTATAAATATACGAAATATATCTTTAAGTACGAAGGATACGACTCGGTGTTTAAAGCATTATTTGAATTTTAAAGAAGTATTTAAACAATGAAACTACATTATACGGATATATATTTGATGTAAAACAATTTTATCCACATTGAGCTCTAGTAAAATCAGAAGTAAATTTATAAAACAGTTAAAGTGCTGAGACACAATTTGCAGAATTTTTGAGAAATAAAGTAACAAAGGAAGACCAACGTGGTGTAGTCTTAAATGTTGTAGCGAGATCATATTGTAAGTTACTAGGAGAAATAGTACAGGCGAACCCGCTTATTGGAATATCGATTAATAGAATATCCCGTTTAATGTAATGAACCTTCAAAGCACCAAATCGCTTAAACTAGTTATTTTAATCCCGGTTAATGGAATATCCCGCTTATTAGAATATATTTTTATGGCAAATTGACTATTCCATTAAGCGGGTTCGACTGTACTTGTAACTAAGTTTTTAGTAAACACCTATGAAAGCTGGACCACGGATAAATGGCGGATGATCTTGAAGCGGAAAGGTCAGTTGTATCATTTGTAATAGGTTACTTGTTAATATTTTCTTAGGTTGTTCGTTATTATTTTGCAATATATAGGACCAGCGAGGACGCGTTTCATACGACTCCGCGTACTTGGGCTGATTCTACCTGCTACAAATGATACAAATAATGTTTCCGTTTCAAGGTCGTCCACCATCTCTCCGTGGTCAAGCTTTAAAAATACTTGTTGTTGATTACCTTGTGCATTCATAGCGTATTTGAAACCTATTAATAGCAATTAACACACTTGCGCCTTCAAAGCAAAGGGACGGTTTGCAAAGTTTTTCTTACAAAAATAAAAGAAAGAAAAAACTCCTGCCCACTCGTTATAACAGTTGCATTTATATAAAAAGCCAAAAACTACCATGGTGTAAAGAATTTTAATTTTTCATGAAGTGATGGTGTCGTTTTTAACTTAGTACCTTAGCTTTTCTGTAGTTATTATCACTTTGAAAGTGATATTTGATTATACAGTGCTGGCCAAATTATTAGACTAAAGAGTTTTTTGTACACTATTTGTACTAAAATACTATTTATTTTACTGTTAAAGTGCACTACATGTTGTACACTGATTATTACATTATTTTAGCATAATTTAATGTTTGCAGGTGGCAGCACTGTCTGCTTTGTTTATGTTTTTTGTGTACCTACCAGGAACATAACCTCAATCAGCTTAAACAGTTCACTAGTTCTCTTTATTAGTGTGTTCTGTTATATTTAAAGTTAGTTTTAAGTAATTAGTGACTATGTGTATGTGAGTATATATAATAGTGAGTATAAACAATTTTTTACCTCTTTTTTTAAAAAGTGTTAAGAAATGGTGTAAACCTTGTGAAAAATGTTCCAAAAAGACTTAAAATGCTCATCAAGAAAAATGGAGTGCATACTGAATATTAGATAATTCTTTCACTGTTCGTTAATGTGTCTATAATTATGTAATCAATAAAGAATTTGCTTCTAAAACAGTCTTAGTCTAATAATTTGGCCAGCACTGTAGTTTCTCTTCGTTTAACCAGCAAGACTTGTTCAACGGACATTATTTCCTTAAACGAGTGTAGAGGACTTGCGGACCATACAAAAGCTTAGATGTTGTTTATTTTTCTTCACTGTTTTTCGTTTTTGCTTCAAACTTTTCTTACCTTAACTCTGCATCCTATATTGACCATTTTTGCAGTTGGAGCTATGCATCAAGGACTAACGTTTGCGGAAATCGGTGAATACTGGTCGTACTAATTTTTCTTTCATGCTTGTAATTTCCATAAAGTAGAGGTCTTGGTTACCAAATAAAAAGTTTTCTTTAGTATTTTTTCCTACGGTTTTTTACCCGCAAACTTTTTGCATCATTCTTCTGCATATCTTATTTTTACTATTTTTAGAATAGGAAGCTGCAGGCGTTCTAACAGTCTTTATGAGCACTTCGCACTCGACCTGTTTAGACAAGCATAATGGTTCAATATGATTGGTCGTTTGAATTATAACTGAAGCATATTATTAGTCATTAGATTTAAGATTCTAATATTTAAATAGAATTTATTTAAATTAACTCTTGCCTAACCTTCTTTTTTACCATGTTATCAACGAAACGCAACGAATAATTTAACATTTAAGGAAAAGTGTCAATAAAGAAGAAAAAGATGAGAACGTATTAATTGTCTAGTTATGTAAAACGTGATTATTTTTACTTCCTTTTCCAAAAAAGTAAGTATTGTATTCGCGAAAAAATTTTCACTCAAAATTTTCCCTTAATTTCCATTTTGCTCACCCCCGAATTAATGTTGAGTTTTTTTTTTCAACTCGACCACACGCGGATAAGTGCCTAAGAAGGTATAAACACATGAAATATCCATTTTGAAATTCCCCGAGTTAATTACAATGACTTTTCTCGTGACGTCCGTATGTACGTATGTATGTGCGTATGTGCCTATGTATGTCGCATAACTCAAGAACGGTATGTCCTAGAAAGTTGAAAATTGGTACGTAGACCCCCTAGTGGGGTCTAGTTGTGCAATTCTTCGGGGTGTTTCTAATTTGGCGGGGGGGGGGGGGGTTGCCCCTTTTTGGGGAGAAATCATTGTTAATTTCGATGTAAACTCAAGTGGTGTTATAATTTGCGTACACTTGGCAATATATCTCCAGTCTTTTGGTCGTCAAGTTTTTTCGCCAACTTCGCGACAAATTTGGCGGATTTTTTTCTTTTTTCTTTTTCAAATCTGGTTTCAATTTATCCATTGTTGGTGATGTTTAGGGAGTAAACTTATGAATCACATTAAAATTTCCAATAATGTGGAAATGACATTAAATTGGAGTAAAAGGAAGTCATGTGATGCACACATCTGCTCGTTTAAACTTATAATTGAAATTATTCAGTCGAGGAACACAGAACACTGCTATTTTAATAACATCATATTGCATTAGGCTAACATAAACAAATTCAGATTTAATGAGATAAAAATAGACCATTACACATTTCAAGACCGGTTCCAAAACATACAGTCACGAAAACCTTATTTGACGTAATAAAACAATAAAATATTGCGTAATTTAAAACGATTTTCATTCCCTCTTTCTCATGATTTAGGGTTTTAATTTTAAATTCAATCTACACGCATTCTTAAAACATATTTCCTTCCCGAGACATCCTCTACGAATTTAAATCTAATCTAGAAATTGCTTTTACATTTACGTGAGCGATATTAATGCACGCGTTTCTCGATTTGTTTCTCCAACATATGAAGCAAGTGAAATATGCAACGCGCTGTAACAATTTCATAATTAAACTCCACGAAATATGATTTTGGAGTTGGATGCATTTCTAATCAGATTGATCATTTATTTCCACGAAATTCAAGTTGATTAAATATACAAAATGGAAGCTTCCTATGATCATCATTTGAAACGAACAGACAGGACTTTCTGATGTCAAATCTATGGACGCAATAAGACTTAAATTTAGAAGATAAAAATAAAACATCCACTACTTACTCATGGATTTTAGACAGCTTCCAAAAGGGATGTTTAACCTATCTATACTAATACCGTCACGTATGTAATTTAAACTATTTGAACCCAACTACCATCATTGTGGAAATACTTAGCCTTTACATTCTGTAATAATTCAAGTATCCGGGTGAATGCAGAATATTGCATTTATATTAAGAGTTTAATATTGAAAGCATTCATTGCTTAAAGTTGTATGGAATCTGTATAAAATTCAGTCATTAAGTTATCAGTAATCCTTAATAGGTAAATTCAAATTCCTCATTCTATTAATGCTCCAATGTATACATGACGAATTAGTACATTTATACGCATATACCTTTTTTTTCGTTTTTTGATTTTAAGCTAATTATATTAGCAATACTAGTTTTGCAATCTTTTGATTTGAAACGGCAAAATGGACAAAACTATTTTATATTATCTGAATTGGGACTAGAAAACTGTGTCTTCTTTTCAATAACCAATGTCACAGTCAAGACTGGCGTCTACATATTCAATTTGACCTATCGGCATTCTGATGTCATATGTGCTAAGCAGCATTTATTGGCTCATGACTGTTCATATTTTGCTACTATTCGATTATCGTTTGTAAGTCTGCGCGACTCAAAAAGAAAGTAATATTCAAAAAATTAACTTGAATTCTGAATTTTTTAATCAAATTATGTTTTTCGCAATCACGAGTTGCGACAGGACCCTGCTCATTGGGGGCTATTGTTTCTAGAAACGGCTCCTGTCCCCTCAAGCCTGCCCCTCCTCCTGGGCGGTTACGTGTGTATAGTTGTGTGTGTAGGCTTGTGTGTGTGCGTAGACCTGTGTGTATGCACGCAGGCGTGTGTGTGTGTATGAGTGTGCGTGTGTGTAATACATGGACGCCACCGACCAGGAGAAACGGATTCCAGGATGCAGTGCTAGGAGCCGCGCCTGCAGAGGACGGTGGGCGGTGGTGCTGTCAAAGTCAAAAAAGGCACGGACATCAAAGACGGTCAAATGAGAACAATAAGCAGTCGTGATTGCTTAAAAAGTTTTAAATATGCCAATATACGTTCTCACTTTTGTTTCCTCGCATTAAAGTAGCAGCTATTTCGGTAGGTTTTTGTTTTTTAATACGGTAAGCTCTTTAATATAGTTTTCATAATAAGACGCTTGAGCTTGAACAAATTCGTTAACACTTAAATTGAGAGAGAAGAAACATTATTCTGGGTCCGATGCGAATAGCTTATTTGCAAGGACTGTCTAGTTTATTATGCTTTTTTTCCCTTCTTTCTACATAAATAATCATTTTATCAGATCCAGACTGAAGTCTAGATGTAGGCAATTGCTCAGTTGATTAGGACGAATAAAAGATGATGTATTGTAGGAAAATGAGTAATCTCACGAATTGCTTATTGTTTTCTCTTCACTGTTGAACGGCGTCCACGTACTTTGATTTTTTTTTTTTGTAAGACAGGCGTCCATCTGCCTCGGAATCGAATCTCGACATAGTATAAAATGAAGTCTCCAAAAAGCGTCTGTGTGTTTGAACTCGCAAAACTCGAGAATTACCCTGCCGATTTTGCCGAAATTTTCACAGTTTGTTCCTTTAAGTCCTGAGAAGGTTTGCAGACCAGTTCAAAAACAATTCGATGAATAGTTTTTTTTTTAATTTCAATTTAGGTACAATTTTCTCATAAATTCCCGAATATGGGGGTGAAAAATTACTCGCAAATAGTTATATTATATATCGTTGGAAAGGGAAGAATTTTCCGCGTTCTACGCAATTTGTTCCAATGCTCTAAATTAATTGTGGCGGGAGTTATTTACGTTTTTAGCTCGACATTTTTTAGGCTTAGCTGAAATTTAGGCACTACTTTCTTCATTAAATTCATCAATAAAAAGTGAAGGAATTGTCCCACAGTTTTCTTTTTGACAGAATTGAAAAGAGCTGCTTTTTTTTTTACTCCAGATCTAATTCGATCTAAGGTCGAAAGTTTAACCCTCTATCTCCATTAGAAAAGAGTTACAAGCGAATTAAATGAAGTTCAAAAATCTGTTCTCTACTCAAGTTCTTAACTATTTTATTTTGCGTTTCCACGATATCGCTTTTTGAATCCATTGTTTATTTTCATCTTTCTCATTTTCAATTCTTAAACTTATTTTATTTGTGTTTCCGTGGTTACGCCTTTTAAATCCATCTTTCTCATTTTATTTTAATTTCTTAAAAGTATTTTAGTATCTGTCGTCATTGTTTGGCGAGAAAATTTTGCATGATGATTTTTTTTTCTTTCATTTAATTCTGGTAATTGAAGATACTTCACTTGACGCAATCTTTTTTTTTTTTTTTTCAAGGTAGACCGGACAAAGCCTGGCAACGCAGCTAGTTATTTTTAAATGATCTTCTCCACTTTAATGAATCCTTTTACGTGAAAACTGTATCCAGTGCAGAACATTCAGCTTCCGGCCTCTGGCATTCACTTGAATTTTGACGCCTTGATTTCAAATTAGGGTTGCCATAAAAGTCATTAGTAGAACCAAGAAACCCATCGAGTAGGATCCTATCGCAATTTGTGATCGTGAAAAACTTAATTTGAATTCACGATCTCAAATCAAAAACTATGTTGTTTTCCATAATCTACTAAAAGAAACGCAATGGAGGAATGCTATAAATAGTAACATTCCAGGCAGACATCTCCAAATGCCTAGTAAAAAGACCAAGCTAAGTCTTCAGTAGTGGTATGAATTTAGAATCTAATAGTGCAACATTAGTCAGGTACATCATAGTCATATTCTAGGTTTCGTAATCAAAGGTGTTTGGAAGTTTAATATGCATGGATTTCCTGTTATTAAAGTTCATTGTTTTTTCGGTGTCCCTTAGTTTTCGCCGTCACGAAATTGTCTTCCCTTGTTTTTCCTTTTCAATTTGACCTTTTGAAATAATTTGGAATTTTATGTCGGTAAAGCGACGAGAGCTAGGGAAAGATGGAGAAATGAAATTTTGCGTCGGCAGAGAGGCCAAGTGCAATATTTAACAGAGGAAACATACCCCAACAAGTACTGGTCATCTCCATTTTTTAAAAAAAATTGCCAATGGGTTTGTTTTCTTCAGTCAAAAGTATTCCTTTTTGTCACTAAAATTGATAGAATAAGCAAAAAAAGAAAAAAAACATGAACCCAGAAAATACTTTTATTTTCCCAACAGTTATTTTTTAATTAATTTTTTTTAAATATCCGATTTTTCAAACAAGGCGTCCTCTTGATGACGTCACAAATTATGCACTTTGCCGCATCTTTCTATCGCGTTTCCACGTTATGATAATCAAGCAGCGAAATAAAATTGCGCCCTACGCTTGCTATCAACTATATCATTGCCTATACATGTAAGTAAAGATGCGAATTAAATATTTTGTTCTGTGAATGGCAACACTGAATGGCTTAAAATAATATTTAAGCAATGGTCAGATCCTATGTTTTTAAACATGTTTTTTCGGGAAAAAAATACTTTTAAAACTTTGGAAACGACCCCATTTACATTCCTATGCTTCTCACTCCTTCATTCAAGGTGATACGATCGAACCATCAGAGTCACTAAAATAATAAAACATTTCGATTCATGTTTCGTTTTCTACCATGTTTTTCGACTTAGGTTAATTGCTTTATTTTTGGATGACTTTATTTGCTTTAAACCACTTAAAATTTATCGGTATAGTTAAATCTTATCTTTTACATGATAGCAGTATCTAGTTAGTTAATTTCTGGGAACGGTTCGTGAATTTTACGTTAGGATAAATTATCCTAAATTAGAAACATATAATGTTTAACAAAGAAAAAGTGTTTGCTTTTTTTTTCTCATTTTCTTCCAAAATTAAACTTCCAAACCTCAACAGTTACCTCGCAACTCCTAATTAAATGAATAAAATTGACAACATGTTTATTTATGAGATAAATTAAGTTTTAAAATTTCAATTGAAATTTTTGATTATAAACATATAATATTTTTATTCACACAAGCTGCTGTAGTTTACTTTTTTGGTGTAAGGGGAGCTTGGGAAAGACGGAGAAATGAAATTTTGCGTCGGCAAAGCGGTCAAGTGCAATACGTAACAGAGGAAACGTACCCCAAACAAATACTGGTCATCTCCATTTTTTTTTTTTTAATTTTGCCAATTTGGTTGTTTCTTTCAGTCAAAAGTATTCCTTTTTGTCACTGAAATTGTTAGAATAAGCTAAAAAAAAAATAAAAACATGAACCCAGAAAACTTTTATTTTCCCAATAGTTATTTTTTAATTAATTTTTTTAAATGTCCGATTTTTCGTACAAGATGTGGTCTTATGGATGTCATAACCATATACACCAAAAGTATAATAATGTATAATACACCAAATATACATAAGTATAATACATCAATAGCAACTACTTTTGTTTTGAGGTCCACTTAAAAACAAACGTCACATATGACATCTGCGCTATTGAGATTTTTGTGTGACAAGGGGTTAACCAGCGACTTCCTTTAACCCCAATGATTTACTCTAAACTTCCGCACAAGGTGTTACGTTTACCGTATGATGGATGGACGGAGTTTCTCGAAGCAGAACCAATTTACTGGAAAAATGACCTGCGCTGCCCCGAAATGATTAAGAAGTTCAAGGCTACTTTTTCCTCATTGATTAATGGGAAGTAAAAGTGGAGGAGTTAAGCCTTTAGTAAGAGCTTTATTAAAAGGAAATTAGATAACACTTAAGCTCCAGGAGAAAGCAAAACTAAAAGTTTTCAGGGATGGAAGATTAGTGAGCCAATATGTTTGGAGATATTTTACAAAACAAAAAATATACAAATAGTATGATGCTGAAAATTAAGTTTTTAAAGGGAATAAACGTATATAGTTGTAGAGATGATAGGAAGTTTAATCTATATATATATAAATGAATGTTTGTCTGCATGTCATCCATGAACTCAAAAACTACCCGGCAGATTTGGCTGAAACTTTTACCGTTTGTTATTTTTGGTACTGGAAATGTTTATAGACCAGTTCGAAAAAAATCCGATTGATAGTTCCTTTTTTATTCCAATTTAAGTCACAATCCATTGGATAAATACGAATAAAATTATCGGCTGCAGAAATTAATTCGCGTGAAAGATCTCATTGATAAGAAGTTAGCTGTTGCCATTTTTCTTGAGTTTGAACAAATAAATTCTTTCCTTATTGTTTTATGGCTTTTCATGCAACGGGGGGATTTAAAACTTTTTCTATTTGATATTTTTAGCGATTGATTGATCTTGCAAACTGCGTGAGTACAAAATTTGAGTATAGTCACGGCTTCACTTGATACCTGGACCGATTATTATGAAAATTGCTATATATATGTATTTTTCCACGGAAAAGGTGCATAATATGCTCATTGAAGCCACTCGCCACCAAGTGGCACTGCAGTGTAGCAACTTCTGCCCCGTTCAACCGATTGTCATGAAAATCAGTATAATGATGTATTTTTTTGTTGGCGTAGCAACGCGCGTCGGGTACAGCTTGTCTGTGATAAAATATTGCGAAAAAAAAACTCACATTCGTAATTTAGTTTTAAAAATATTAAAATTTTTAGAAATTAGCATTACGAGAATGCTAAATATACGCATGTTGAATGATGCCTGTTTTTCTTCACCGCTTTACGAAATTTGAGAGGTTTATATGATTCGAGTCAATTGAAATCCTGTACAGCCATCGGGCTCCAGAATTAGCAGATCTTGTTATTTAGACTTTTGGAGGCATCTAAGCCTTTCGCACTCTGCACGTCATTAGACTCGACAACAACAACATATGATTCGAGTACGACGTTCTTTGTCAGAATGCCATTTGTGATGACGCATCAGTCATACGTTTATATTATTAGTTGATCCAATGTTTTTACAATTTGTTTTGAACTGTTAAAATGATGAATATTAAGGATAATTTTTGTTTTTATCGCATTTAGATTATTTTTAAACAAAGTTAAGTTGAAATCCAAACTTTGAAAGGAAAAGATCAATAGTGAAAAAAATATGCGTTAGAAAGCGACAGCAAGTATTAATGCTAATTTATTTTTCGTTTCATGAAATGAAACAAAATAAAAAGGAAAAAAATAACAGACTTATGTAGATAAGTGAGAATTTTGAAATATAAAACGTTGTAAAGTAAAAAAAAAAATTAAATTAAAAAAAAATGCAAAGACAAAAAACCCCGTCACTTAATTATCAGTGATTGTTGATTTCTTTTCGGTAATCAATGTTCATATTTCTTACTTCATTATGATGCAAAGTTTTAATATTCACCCTATTTGCTTTGTTTCAATGGTTTCAAGCGAGGATTCAAAAAATGTTTAAACTGTTCTCTAAAAAGCACATTTCATTGCAGCAAATTTAATAATTAAGAACTTTTGAAGCAACAATCATCATTATAATTTTTTAGTTTTAAATTTCTTAAATCACATTATTTGAGGAATGATGTTGTAAAGCACTTATCAATGGGGAATTGTGGTCAAATTTGAGCTTTACTATTCAGAAAGAAAACGAATATTTTTGTTAAAAAACTTATGAAAAAACAAATTAAACAAATTGAAACGACAAATGTATATATTTTCGTATTTTATTCATAAGTAAAAAAAAAAGGAGCCATATGCAATATTAAATTATCAGCAAGGAAACTATACTATTTAAAGGCTATATCTAATTTTATGGCGAAGATTTCAAAATATTCGCTATTTGTTTAAGCGAAAGAAGTCGAAAATAGTTCTTTTTTTGTTGCTCTATCTTGTCTGTTTCGTTAATGAAAAAAAAATTAAATAAATAAAAATGAATAAATAAATGCGTTTGCAACACTTGACTTCGCTCAGTGTGATTCGTGATAAAAACAGGTTATTTGTGAACGATCCCTTGCGATTCGTCCCCTATCCGAGAATAATTGAAATTCGTCTCATTAGTTCACCGAAATCTTCATCCAAAGTTTTCCTGATATTCAGCTGGATTTTTTTTATAAGATTCTAAAGCTATTGGCTATGAAATTTTGAATATTATGAATTTCTATCTCTTGCGCATGCGCCGTGATAAAATTATTGCTTTAAATTTTCAGATGATTCTGTTACCAGGACGGAAAACTGCGTGTTATAAGTCAAAAACATGCAAACAAAATTAAAAATTTTGAAAGAAAAGCTTATGTTGCCTTGAATATAACTGATACTTTCACGAAAATGTACAAAAATACTGTTTATAGTACAAAATTTGTGGCTGGTTTTCTAAAGCCATGGGTGGTTTAATTTTTGATTAAACACGTCAAATGAAGTATAGGGGAGGGTGGCCGGTAGGTTTTCGAAGAACGCTCGAAAATTGTAGTTTTCAGATTTTAATCGGAACAATTTCGGTTTTATTTCCTAGCAAGGTTCTTGAATTTCAAAATAAAAAGTGATTTATGTATTATTTCAAACTCAATATTTATTTATTATCAAACTTAAAAAACATGTGAAAAACCGCTTTGCCCTACCATTGAGCCCAAAGCGGGTAAGCTTAACTAATTGTTGTTTGGTACATTTTCCAATCAAATATGAAGTTATAAATGATTAAAATAGTCGTCCAGCTACCCGCCATTATATAAAAAAATATAAAACAGTTGTACTTATCCAATTTAAAGTCAGTACATTTGTTTATAAAACATAAAGAAATAACTGAGTTAATTAATAGACTAATTAATTGTGTCATTCTAAACAACTAACTTTTTAAAGTTATACTTATCCTATTGAAATAGAAAATCTAAGTCAGCACACGAATCAAGAAATTTTAAATAAATATATGATTAAATCCTATAACAGCTTTGCCCGACCCGCCTTGCCCAAAGGCACGTTTTCTTAATTTTAATAATTATAACCTCAAATTAATAATTAAAAACGAAATGACCATCGTGGTTTATAGGTGAATAGTGTCAGAAAGTGTTAATATTATTGACAATAAAAAAAAAAAAAAAAACCCTGGTCTTCGACTAATCACAAGTTACAAAACTTCGTTTTCTTTTAAATGTTCTTTTTTTTTTAATTTCAAGCCTGGTTGCGCCATGCCGCTTCACTGATGCTTCGTTGGGACTGATAATAACTCGGGAGTGTTTGGATAAACACGAAATACGTATTCATTGACGCTAACACACCATGGGGGGGGGGGGGGGCATACGAAGGCCTACCCGCTTTGGGCCACTCTCCCCTTCCTTTAATGAGACAAAAGTTTCAGAACAATACACTTGTTCTCTTATTTCTCGAAATGCTTTAAAGTGTGGCTTATTGCAAGTGATGGAGCACTTTTATCCGGTTCTTTATATCTAGTTTTTTTTTCAACTGTTTTTATTTTTCAGTTACAAATTTCTCATGTGTGGTCCTCTTTTTACACGAGGAGTATCAATCGGTGTGTACCCATTAAAGAATAACAATCCAGTTCGTTCCACTTACTTTGTTATTTCGTTTCTTGAGTTTTTGTCAAAAACATTGTTTTAATAAACCCACGGTGCCAAAAACATAACTCTAAATGCGCATCATTATGAATCAGTTACAAATGCATTTGTTTGACAAACGCATTTATTTGACAAATGCATTTATTTGACTAACGCAAGACTAACCATTGACATTTTAATGCTACAGAACCTTTGAAAGAAACTAGGTTGCACATTGTTTTTCGTGTACTAAAAGTGTCATACATCGAACATGGTAACTCAATAAAAAACGCCGTTTATTTTTCCTTAAACTCTTACATCACCTATTGTTTTATATGAAGTAGTTTTGAAACTCTAAGATTTTTTTCAAATCGAATCCATCCTTCGTGCTCACCCTATGCAACAGTTGTTTAATCAGTGCTGACCCGTGCGAATATTTGTGCGCTTTAACTAATTATTAGTTAAAAGAAATGTGTAAGGGCAGCATGTATTAACGTTAGCATCCATAATAAAAACCATTCATGATTATTAAGATTTAAAACAAGATGTTTAAAAAACATACTTATACTAAATTTTTTTCAATAGCTGTTTTATTTGTTTTTTCTTCCTCTTTTTTTTAAATTTAATTCAAGAAAAAAAGAAAGAAAAAAGGAGGGGTCAGAGCAGGATGCTTAAAAATCGTTTTTTTTAACCCCCTATGATTTAATGTTTTCTTCCTGGGAAGGTGCAACATTTGGTAGATGATGGATTACGCATCACTCTTTTGAACGGAACCCGATTTGGTGCAAAAATGACCGATGGCTCTGAGAAAATGATTAAAGAGGCTAAACTACCTTTTCACGCTTAATCCTTAGAAGTTGAGATTAAAATAAAGTATCCTCTGCTTCTACTTTTGGGGTGAAGTTAGGAAAAAATATTAAAACTGGTACTAAATTAAGGAAAGGCATTTGCTAAGGAAAGGCATGCTTTACAATAACGGTTTTTGTGCTGGAATTGCTTGATTTTTAATTACATTTTCTGTGGGAAAACATTCAACGTCAAACGATTCAACGCCAGGTCCAAAAATATAGGAATTTTTAGAAAATGAGGGATGCCTGAGGTGCAATGTTGAAACAGAAAATAACTTTAAAATTGGTTCAAAAAAAAAAAAAAAAATGCAGCAGATGATTGTGCTGTAAGTGTGAATGTAAGCTTTGTAATGACTATCTTAATTGGTTGGGTGGATAGAGAGGGCATAGTGGAGCATGAACTGCAACCACCTCCTTGTGTTGGGTTCTCGGTTATTGATGCAATAAAATATATTTGCATTTCGAACAAAGAGATGCACAGTGCACATTTATTGAGCAAAAAATATACAGGGCCATAAAAGAAGAAATATTGCAATGTACGAAAAATTGTAAAAAAAAAAATCTACTTTTTGGTATTTTTTTGAAAATGTACGGTTTAATCACGCAGTAAAAACAGCTGCTAATCATAAAAATATGTAAAAAGAGTGTTAAAGGAAGCATTTGAATGGTTTTAGTAGAAGAATTTCAAACATTTTTATTTTCGTTAAAAAAAATTGGAAATTGCCATGTTTTGCCTTTTTCCAAAAATTTAAACTCGTTTCCCGGTAGCTAAACCTTAATATGTTTCAAAAATAATACTAGAAATGAATTTCTCGGGTGCAAAAACATTGCATCCTAAATATGCAAGTCAAAGATCAAAAACAATTTTTTAATGACATACCCAAATGTACAGTCAAATTAATAGCAAGATAATTAAGTACAGTAAAAACAACTTTTAGATCATAAAAAAATAAACTATGTTTATACTATTATTTATAAAATATTTTGCTGAGCTCATTTATTGGAGCAGAACAAAAAGCTCAAACTTCTTGAAGTTAAACAATTTAAATATTTTTGCATAAACAACGCATGTAATTGTTTTTTTGAAATGGCTTTACAATGCCCCAAATTGTTTGCATCATCAACAATCTCTTGTTTTGTCGAAAGCCTATTGTCACACACTTTCCAGGCATCAAGAACACAAGCGAAACTTATAGAAAATCAACAGAAAAGAAGGAAAAATAATGAAAGTCCACCAGGTCAAAAAATTCAGTTAAATGGAGCTTAAATGGACTCTCTCTTCTGGTTTCTGTTCTTGTTTTGCTTTGAAGTCAATGTTTCGTGAAAGAAAAATCCTTCAACCGGATGAAGTTTTCTTAAAACTTATAACCAAACGAGCAGAAGAGCATTTTTCCAATTTTCCAAAGCGCAAGAAAAACTTCGGCAAGATCAGAAGAAAATTTATGCTGCGTATTTATATATATTTTTTTATTTTCAGTACCGAAAGCGAAAATAAAAAACAAAGCTCTAAAAACATAAACCATGTTCTCCAGTTGGCATTTTTATTCGGAGATTTTTTTTTTCGAAACATCTACTTTTTTTTGTATAAAATTTGTAGGTTCTATAGAAAAGAACTGGGTATGATCTGTTTTTACTTCCTTTTCCAAAAAAGGAAGTATTGTATTCGCGAAAAAAATTTCACTCAAAATTCGGCCTTAATTTCCATTTTGCTCACCCCCGAATTAATGTTGAGTTTTTTTTCGATCCAACCACACGTGGATATATGCCTAGAAACGTAGAGACACCCGAAATATCCATTTTGACAACCCCCGAGTTAATTACAACGAATTTTCTCGTGACGTCTGTATGTACGTATGTATGTGCGTATGTGTGTATGTATCTCGCATAACTCAAAAACGGTATGTCCTAGAAAGCTGAAATTTGGCACGTACTCTTAGTGGGGTCTAGTTTTTCACCTTCTCTTTTGGTTGCATTTGGATGTTTCTAAGGGGGTCTTTTGCCCCTTTTTGTGGGGAAATCATTGTTGATTTCGATGTAAACTCAAGTGGTGTTATAATTTGTCGGACACTTGGCGACTTGGCGACAAATTTGGCGATTTTTTTTTTAAATTTGGTTTCACTTTGTCCACTGTTAGTGATATTTAGAGAGTAAACAATTGAATCACATTAAAATTGCCAAAAATGTGGAAATGACATTAAATTGGAGTTAAAGGAAGTCATGTGATGCACACATCAGCTCGTTTCAATAATGCTGAAACATTTTTTTATTAAAGAAATTAAGTTTTCTACAACCCTTTTTCCGTTCTTATGTGTAGCAAGATTCATTTAAGAAATATAACTCATAGCATGTTAAAATTCATTTGCTTTTAAACTAGAAGAGCACTTTTACACACAGAAACCTTTATGTTTTATTCTTAGGCACACTTCCTACTTTTTGCGTTTGTTTATTTATTTACTTCTGCGGTTAATTTTTAGAAATGCCTTTTAAAATAATAATAAAATGAATGAAAAACATTTTTCAAAGATATTAATCAAATTTTTCAAAGATCAATAAAGCGCAAATTTAGCTTTGACTTTCTGTAGAACAACAGCCAAGAAGAAAAATAAATGTAATAAATTTATTTTAAGAGAACTAAGTGGCGTAATAGGTACAAAGTGCAATAACTCGTTTTGAAATGATTAGATATATGTCTAAAAGTGTCCCTTCATCCCTCCAAGTAACCTCTATGGAAAATGGGTTGTATAAAATATGTTTTGCTCGAACGTGTCAGTTCAATTTATTATTTTTTTTTTAGTTTGACAAACTGTTTTTTCTTTCTTTAACACTAAAACATTAAAATGAACACGTATCTTAAAATGCAATTTTTAGGTGCCTTAGTCCCCTCCCCTTTATCTGCAATAAACTCAAATGCGATATAAAAAAATATGTATGGTAAAATCTCATTACAGCGAGCATCAATACAACGAAATAAATACACTTCACCAAAATACATGTTCAATCCCGTTTAAATTGCCGTTATAGTTATCTGAAACTCACTACATTTCTTTAATTGTTGATTTTTTGTAACAGTTATAAGTATTAACCATTTAAAAACTGGAAAGAAGGAAACCCTGTTTCACTTTGTGTTAGAAAAGCGCTGGAGGAAAAAAAATGGAGGGACAAACACCTTATGTGCTTATGCTAAACCATCTATATATATAAAATTGAATGTTTGTCTGTATGTCATCCATGAACTCAAAAACTACCCGGCAGATTTGGCTGAAACTTTCACCGTTTGTTAATTTTGGTACTGGGAATGTTTATCGGCCAGTTCGAAAAAAATCCGATCGATAGTTCCTTTTTTATTCCAATTTAAGTCACAATCCATTGGATAAATACGAATAAATTTATCGGCTGCAGAAATTAATTCGCGTGAAAGATCTCATTGATAAGAAATTAGCTGTTGCCATTTTTCTTGAGTTTGAACAAATAAATTCTTTCTTTATTGTTTTATGGCTTTTCATGCAACGGGGGGATTTAAAACTTTTTCTATTTGATATTTTTAGCGATTGATTGATCTTGCAAACTGCGTGAGTACAAAATTTGAGTATAGTTACGGCTTCACTTAATACCTTTACCGATTATTATGAAAATTGCTATATATATGTATTTTTCCACGGAGAAGGTGCATAATATGCTCATTGAAGCCACTCGCCACCAGGTGGCACTGCATAGTAGCAACTTCTGCCCCGTTCAACCGATTGTCATGAAAATCAGTATAATGATGTATTTTTTTTGTTGGCGTAGCAACGCGCGTCGGGTACAGCTATTTTACTTATATTTTGTATCGCATCTCTTCTCGGTCTTCGTGTACTCAAAATACGCATCCGTATTAATTTCCCATTGGTTTTCTGAACTGTTTTGGTGTACATCGTGCAAGATTTGCTTTCGATTAAGTGACTGAATCTTTTTATTACACGCAGTATTTAAATTAGTAAATTGTGTTCAGTTATCATTTCCTGCTAAGAGGAATACCAAAGACTTGCGCCAATGTCTAGGATGGTTAAAACCTTGAAAGGCAATGACATCCACCTATTTTGACGTTATAAAGTATTATTTATAGATATGAAGCAAAACGTTATGTGAAGAAAAAACATAAACCTTTGGTACCATTAATATAAGGTTCCCGTAAAAAAGACTTAAAAAAAATAAAAATCTCATTATACCGGATCAGGAGAGGATACTTTAAAAGTAGAGTAAAATAAGGAAGTCTTCATGAAAAGGAATAAAAACAAAAATAATAATAATAAAAAATAAATAAATAAAAAATGCATTACATTAAAAAATATCAAAATAGAAAATTAATAAACAAAAATAATAATAATAACAAATAAATAAACAAAAAAATGCATTACATTAAAAAATTTCAAAATAGAAAAAAAAATATTTTATATTTTTTTTCAGAGAAGAATGAGTTTCATATTGATTTTACAAATCCAACGACTTTTAGAAACATTTTTGTAAATAGAGAAAAACGTCATTTGAAAGCTTTTTTTCGTCGCGTACTGAATAATATTTCGAATAATGTTAATTAGAGATACTGAAAAGACGAAGAAAAGTGCTTGAAATAAGAGAAAAAAAAAGGAATGCTTAGGAGAAGAAGCTTGAAAAACGTTCACATGATTCTCAGTGACGAAAACAATTTTAGTAATTTTTCACGTTCTGGTATAAATCAAGTATCAAAGTTCTTTTAATGAAAATCAAGTTAAAATGATGTCAAATGTCCAGCGATTAGAGGTTATCGCTTGAGTTTAACGAGCGGATGTGTACATCACATGACTTCCTTTTACTCCAATGTAATGTCATTTTCTCATTATTGGCAGTTTTAATGTGATTCTAATGTTTACTCTCTAAATATCATCAACAGAGGCCAAATTGAAACCAGAATTAAAAAAAAAAAATCGCCAAATTTGTCGCAAGTTGGCGACAAAACTTGGCAACCAAAAGACTGGCGATATATCGCCAAGTGTCCGCCAAATTATAACACCACTTGAGTTTACATCGAAATTAACAATGATTTCCCCCCAAAAAAAGGGGCGAAAGACCTCCTTTGGAGCATCCGAATGCAACCAAAAAAGGAAGTGCACAACTAGACCCCACTAGGAGTTTAAGTACCAAAGTTCAAATTTCTAGGACATTCCGTTCTTGAATTATGTGACATACATACGTACGTACATAGAAACGTCACGAGAAACCTCGTCGTAATTAACTCGGGGATCGTCAAAATGGATATTTTGGGTGTTTCTGTACGTTCCTAGGCTACGTGTGTTCGGTTTGAAAAATAAACTCAACATTCATTCGGGGGTGAGCAAATTGGAAATTAAGGCCGATTTTTGAGTGAAATTTTTTTCGCGAATACAATACTTCCTTTTTTGTAAAAGGAAGTAAAAAGGAGCTCTGTATTTCGCGTCAAAAATAATATTTAAACAATGTAATAACGATCTTTTTCTCTAAGAAACCACACAGACACGTGTGACTTCCAAAGCAAAAAAAAACCTTTTTAATTACTCAAATGATATACCATATAGGTTGGTCACTTGAGAACAAAAAGTTTGCTTTCTCATAGAATGGCTCCTCCAGAGAACTTAACAATGAACATTTTCTCTCAAGAACAAACTACTATTGCTTTTAAAATGTGCCAAAAATTAGTTCGTGAAAAATGCGAAGCCTGATTAAAACTGCATAGCTAATATGCTCCTGGATTAAGCAAATTGCTTTGGCCAGATAGTTTTGTTAATTAAACAAAAAGATAATTCGCTTTCACCCTCTTTTCAATAGCTGTTCCATTGTGTGCTCACACAAATTAGGATGTTGAATTATTTTTGAATCACTACTGTAAATCCTTTTATGTGAGGCTATGACTTCGAACACTGTTATCTTCTTTGCTTTAATCCTCTGCAGCTTATCTTTCGCAGTCTTCCCGGAACAAGGAGCAAGTGATAGGAACAGAGTAAATTTAACTTTCCTGCTCCGTAATCTCTTTCATCCTATCTGGGGGTAATGCTTACAAATTGGTGATTTCGCTAATCATAAATGAACTCATTATTACTAAAGTATTTGTTCTGAAATTGCTTAAAATGCTGTGTTTAACGAAGGCGGTTGATGCTTTTCTTTAGTGTTTAAGGTCCCAATTGGAAATGCTTATTCTATTTTTAATGAGTGAGTTGAAAGAAGGAAGTGATGATAGTAACATGGCTGAAGTAATCATTTTGGGAGATAATTAATTAAAAAAATGATACAAACGCACAGACACACACACACACACACACACACACACACACACACATATATATATATATATATATATATATATATATATATATATATATATATATATGATAGCAATATAAGGATTGAACAAGAAAGTTTTTTTTTTTTTTTTTTTTTTTTTAAGAACGAAAAAACGAAAAAATCCCAAAATATCCTTGGACTTCATCAATGAGTACTCCCCAAGGGAAGTAGTTTTGGGATTTTTTTCATTTTTTTCGTTCTTAGAAAAAGAAAATAAAAATCTTTCTTGTTCAATCCTTATATTGCTATCAAATTTATTGTCTATCAGTATCATAGAGCTGTCTATGGCGCCTATTGAACTGAGTCGTGAAGTTCATTTTGGTTGACTTGTCCAGATTAAAAATACAGTATATGATAGTTTCTTTTATTTATATATATATATATATTTCTAATACATTAAAATCTCTTGTCACGGTATTAGTTACTGAACTCCTCCGAAACAGCTTGACCGATTTCTATGAAATTTTTTTATGTGAGTTAATAGGTATGAGAATAGGACATAAAGTAAATTTCATATCGCTAGGTAAATAGGAAGTCCCTTTTTAGAACGTTTTTCGCGACGCCGCGGCAAAATAGCGGAACATGGCCCCAAAGATGGTGCTTTGAAAACTTTCAATGATTTAAACTTTTATATTTATTGCCATTTTCTATTTACAGTGAAACCTGTGTATGACGATACTGACTATAACGATAACCTGTCTATTACGATATTTTTTTAGGTCCCAACAGTATCGTTGTAGACAGGTTGTACTGTCTAACGTATTAAATAAAATGTTTGAAAATAATTCAAGCAAAGCTTTTGGAATGGTTTTCAGTTTCGATCTTTAATTCATTACTGTCATGTCACGGTGTTTGTGTTTGAGCCCCTTTGAAACAGTACGATCGTTTTTTATGAAATTTTTTATATGTATTTGGCTGGTATGAGAGTAGGTCGTAATGTAGATATCATACCTATAGGTAATTAGTGTGTCTCTATCTAGAATTTTTTTTGGCTAGCAAGTGTCCAAATGACGCAACGCTTAGGCAAAGCAAGTAGTTCCAAGCATGGAGTGATTGCAGGGTATCCATATTAGCTTTCTTTGAAATCGTCTGACTTCTTCGCTGTTTCTTGGCTTTTTTTTTTTTTTTTTTGGATTTCGACAGGACAAAAGCGGTTTTCAGTTCTTTCACAGATTTCCATTAATGTGAAACTGTCTGAAAGAGATACTTCATTTATTAAATATTTTCGCTGCTAATGAACGGAGAATGGAACTCATTTTTTAATGAACTGTTAAATTAAATGCAGTTTTTGCTTCTAAAAGCTCTAAACATGGTGGTGTTTTGAAAGTCTTTTATAACGCTATATATTTTTGAAACCCAGTTTCAGTCATTATTTGTTTTCTTAATGTGTTGCTAATATGCATTTCTAATGTATTTTTTTAATTAATCAGTATTATGTATTGCATATTTGTTTTTGCTGCATAAAAAATGTTCCATTCAACCTGGCAGTTACTAGTAACAGGCTGTATTCAGAAAATACATGTATACTACAAACAAATATTATAATATATAAATAATAATTTGAAGATAATTGGGAACATTACAGCTTCTTTTGTCATCGCACGTGCCTGATATATAGTGTGTTTGAGTGTGTGTGCATTAAGGTTTTCCCAGCGTTTCCATGTTTCTGAAATACAAAAAACAGCTTCCTAATTTGCAATAAAGACAGATTTTCTTTTCATTGTGCTTTTCGTTTAAAGCGTGTTCACATAAGTAATGAACAAACAAATAAAACTTTGAAAATGTTGCCACAAGAGTTTCACTATCAATTAGGGCTTTGCATCAGTATTTTACTGTAAAACGTATTACTTGTGTTTCCTGAATATGGTAAGAGTGCATTTACTAATTTCTTTTACTTAAATCAAAATTTCAAGAGCGTTCGCTGTGTATTAACATTGCTTTAAGAGGTTTTGGCAGAATAGTAAGAATAAGTTTACAACTCAAATTGGCATACGTTGAAGAAAATTCAAAGGAATGTTCATATTACTATCCCTAACACATTTAAACCATTTTTCTAACTTAAATATTGCTTTATTTCAAGAACTTTTGGGCTTAACTTACACCATTATAATATGTAGTTCAAGTTTCTTAAGAGTTTACAGTATCTCAAAAATGATGAAACGATCAAAAAGTTTTTTTATTGCTTATTTCAAAACTAAAAACTATTCTGAACATAGGGAAAAAGTTTCATTGCTTTAGTTCAAATATTTAAAAAGTTATGAGTGGTTTTAGGCTATGCTCGCTATGTGTTCTTATGCAAAAGAAAAACTTTAAATTGCTTTTTCTCGATGATGGTTTTTTGGTGTTTTCATGCCATTAGAATCCCTAAGGATTTTTTTCTATTAAAGATACAGCTTTAAAGTAATACGTTTTGCTATTGGGATAACATATTTGACAAAACTGTTTTGGATAAGCATTTTATAAATTACTCAAATGTTTAGAGCATGTTAAACCTTTAAAAACCAAATTTAAAAAAAAAAACTTTGATTTTTTGCATAATTATTCACAAAAATTTTTCTAACAAACTCATAAGCAAATGCATGCACAGATTTTTAGAGATGATTATAGTGATCGTTTAGCAAAAAACTTTTTTTTTATTTATTGCAAAAATAAAAAAGCCTTTGGTATTTCAAAAAACTGAAATTTTCCTCAATTTTTTGAATTTTTAAAAAAAGTAGGCAATATTTTTAATTTTTGAAAATTAATTATTGATTAAGAAATAAGTATGCATGTTATGGTTTCAAAGAAATATAAAATTTACTTAAATTTAAAAAAAATGTTTGAAAGGTACTGTGACCCCTTAACAATTGTCCTTCACTCGCGAAATTTAGAACATCTTCTGAAACATTATATTCCAAGCATGTGGAAACCGGGCAGCGTTGTTCCATTCTGGAACAATCAGGCTAGTGGCAGGAATGATCTATTGCCCCCTGTCCGAAGCAACTATTGTCTTACCAAATGCATTAAATCTTACGCTGTCCAAATGCGGGTTTGCGGTAGCAATTCTCCTGAAACTACAACTCACAGGAAACTGGCAGTAAATTCAAGCATTTCATATCGTATGCTTTCTGAGACGTGCAATTTGGACGCATATCTCGATTCGGGTACTTAATAAACTCTGATTTGTGTTGATGTTTATCGTCAATGGTGTAGCTGTGTCACTTTAGAGTGAAATAAATGAGTGCTTTCATTTGTAAATTAATATTTTATGATTGCCTTGTTTTTTAAAGAATGGGTGTAAAGTAAAATGTGGGGCATTTTTATTTTTTAAACGAATATTTCAACACAAAGCAAAGGAATATTTTGCAACATAATCCTAATGAATTCGTTTCTGAACAAAATCGTTCGACATTTTTTTTTAACTCGGGTTGCACAAGCAAAATTAACGCCTGCAGTAGCAGTTATCAACATTTTTTATGTCATTACGTTTTAATAAAGAAATGTAAATAAAGTAACTGATAATATTATGAATGTAAAACGGATAGACACTTATACAATAAATTTCCGGCAAACCTAAACAGTATTTTTTTTACACGTAAGTACTTTTTTTTTAATGTGCAATTTTAATTCTTTAAAACAATTGTTTAGTCACAAGACAGCTATTGTTTGATACATGTCGTTTGGTCATATAGGTGATTAAAATTGTGTTAACATCTTTTCTTCCGCATTTTAAGGGTTGCAGTTCGGAAATGCTAATAATCTTGTTTCTTAAAAATATCATGACACACAATTTCAGTGTTTATGTTATCTCCAAAATATCTGAGACTGGTTGTTCTACATATTATGTAGTTAATGTACGGAAAAAGGTGGGGGGGGGGGGGGGCAGGAAAATTGTTTCAGTCCTCAGCAAGAGTTTGTAATATGAAAGTCCTTATTTTGATGTCCAAAGAATCAATCTAGTACCATTAAACACTCATTAAGTTAATTGATAGATTCAATCATCAATCAGTTAAAAAAATCCTTGTGCAGATACAATTAACCAGATTTAAATCTTGTTGAACGTAAGGACATTAGGAAATTAAAGTAATGATATTTAGTTTTTTTTTTTTTTTTTTTTTTTTTTTGACAAATAAATCTTCAATTTGAATATAACTATCGAAAAAACTTTTGATACAAGTTATAATAAACCATTTAACAATTTTAATGCGGAGATTCAAATAGGTTAAAATATTGCTGCTACTATCGAAAAAGAATTGCATATTTTACGAGAAAATCAAGCCTATTAGCGTAATTTAAAGCTTAAGTACACTTTACAGCATTTTTTATGAAATATTTTACATTTGATCAAATTTTAATAATACGAAAATCACGAATGTGCACATTGCTTGGATAAAATGCAAAACACACTTTCGAACACACAACCACCAATGCACCAGAACCAACTTTTTTTTAAATAAAAATCTTTCCTTTAAGAATTACCTTTAATCATATGAATTAGTTGCTTCACAAAAAATTGAAAAATGTATTTTTACTTTTGAGTATAAGCTCTTATATTCGAGTAATGCGGCAAATACCAGGTCTTTCAGAAAGTTTAGGAAGCATAAAATTACTAACAAATATTCCTTTATGGTACATTTATTTATTTTTTCGTTTTAGTTAGAAAACAATTTTTGATTTAAAACTATTCGCAGAGTTCATGTAAAGAATATGCTTAAGTAATTTTGTATCGTTTATAAAAGTATGTACAGCATTACGCAAAACCTAGATAAGATCTTTTAACTAAAGCATTAAACACAAACTAGTAACTATTCAATAAAAGCATTCAATATAAATCTCATTTGATTTTTTTTTAGTATATATGGTACAAAGGCAAATTTATAATTTAACGACTTGCATGGCTTTACAAATAGCTTATGAAAAATACCTTATCAAAAGTAATTATATGAATAGCTATTCAAGACGAGACTAGATTCATTTAATTAAGGATTTAAAAAGTTGAAGAACAATTTTTATTTCAGGTTCGCAGACTAAATTAATTTTGTAGTATAAAATGCCTTTTAATGGGATATCAAGGGACATACAAATTCATTTTTTCACTAATAAAAGAATACTAATAGTTTACTTTGAGTCATTAAAGAAACTGAAAACAATTACAATACAAATTAATAATAACGTGATAAACCATTTTTTTTGTAGGTGCATAGATCATAATTAGTCGTTAATTGAATCGCTACTTTTTATGACATCGGTTACATCGTGTTTTCGGATATATCGCGTTTTTTTGTTTCCTCCCGACAAGCTTGATATAACGAGTTTTTACTGTATACTATGTACTAGTGGTACCCGCAGGCTTTGCCCGTAATAGTGAAATTAAAAGGTCTTTTGGTTCGCCTGTTTATTTACAAATAATTTATGGTGAATTTTCTCGCCAATTGGCTTGTACCCATGTTACGGTTCCACGCTATGATAATTTCGTAATTTACTTGCCCATGTTATGATATATTTTTCTTAAAATTGGAATAGAAAAAGAACTACATCGAATTTTTGAAAAATCGCTTCGAGCTGCACACCCCCCATGCTACAAACTAACTTTGTAACAAATTTCATGAAAATCGACCGAACGATCTAGGCGCTATGCGCGTCACAGAGATCCTGACATCCTCCAGACAGACTTTCAGCTTTATTATTAGTAAAGATAAAGATAGTGAAACTGTCTCGTTGTTACTTTAAAGACACATTGTAATCCAAATGCATTTAGGAATTTTAATAATAATCCGAATAACAAATTTAATAGTATTAATAATACTGAAAATAATTGAATCATTATTGACATAGAGTTTTACACTTCAGTGTACCCTAACTGTTGAGACCAGCACCGACATTACTGAAATCCCACCGGTTTTAATGAAAATTTAAACTTTTGTAAGAGTCTAAATAACTAAATAAAAATTAACTCTAATTTGAATTCCGAAACTTTGAATTCAAATTATGTTTTGCGCAATCACGAGTTGCGACAAGACTCTACTGGTTAGAGTTATTGTTTCTAGAAATGGCTCCCCCGCCCAAGCATGTCCCTCCTCCTGGGTGCTTACGTGTATATAGTTGTGTGCGTGTGTGTGTGTAGGCTTACGTGTGTGCACGTAGGCGTGTGTATGTGTGTAAAGGCGTGCGCACGTAGGGGAGTGTATATGAGCATGCGTGTGTAGGACATGGACGCCACCGCTCAGCAAAAGTGGATTCCGGTGGACGGTGCTCAGGACCAGCCGCGCCGCCGTCGGTGGACGGTGGTGCTGCAGCCCTGGTCCAAGCTGAAAAAGGAACCGGAACATCAAGGACTGTCAAGTGAGAACAATAAGCAATCGTGATTGCTCAACAAGTACATACAAATTCAACATTGATGGTTATTGAAGGGTACTTTTTGTGGAACGGGACATTACTTTGCAATAAAGCAATGATTATTCCTAAAGTGGCAATTGTGGAGTATATTATAAACACTGCTTTACGTGCTCCCCCTACCCCTCTCAGTCATTAAAAAGTTATTCCTACAAATGAAATGATAAAATATGTTTAAATAACTAAATGTACACGTACACATACATGTTCAACATTCATGAATAATCAATATTCCTTCTGTCGGGTAAAGACTTTACTTTGCACTAAAACAATGACTATTTCTAAAGTGACTACTATGGTATGCTGATGATGAAGTCTTGTCTATGATAATGTGCATTTATATGGCTCCGAAACTGTCGTAGATAACCTTTGCAACTTCGACAGCGTTATCTGTATAGAGTAGGTTCACCTGGTCTTCAAAGCCGATGTTAAAAAGTTTGGCCTGGATTGCTGGACAGCTGAAGATGTGTTGACGAGACAGTGGGATGTCAGCTGGGCAATGAGGGCAAAAGTTGGTGTAACTACGCTGTCCATCCGCAGAAATCCCCATCCCCTTAAAGTGATTTGTTCTAAGTCTGGTTATAGTAGTCGATATGGCTCTGTCACAGTTCAAATCCGGAATGGAGTTTCTTTTCGCTTGTTGACCGATTAAGACTACTATGGTGTAACTTATAAATATAACTTTAACGTACGTTAAAATAGTTTAATGACTGGAGTGAAAATCACCTAAAGTTATATTTATAAGGACTACTATGGTATAGTTTATAAATATAACTTTACGTGATTTTCACCCCAGTCATTAAACTGTTTTATCGTACATACGCGTTCAACATTGATGGTTAATGAACAGCACTTCTGTGAGGTACAGATTAAACTTGGCAAAAATTTAATAACTATTCTTTACTGTGGTGCTACTGTGGAATAAATTATAGATATTACTTTACGTGCTTTTCCACCCAGGTATTAAACTGCTATTACCTACAAATGTAAGTGTAAGCTATGTTTAAATAGCTAAGTAAAAACTTACAAACACGTTTAACATTGATGGTTTATGAATAGCATTTCTAAAGTACATACTTTTGCTTAATTTTATTTGTAATAAAGCAATGACTTTCTAAAGTGACTATTTTGAAGCACATATAAATAGTGTTTCAACTGCTTCCCCCCACCCCCAGCCATTAAATCATTATACCTAGAAATGTAAGGGTAAAATATGTTTAAATAAATACTTGCATACACGTTCAATATTGATAGTTACTCAATAAAAGTTATGTGATAGAGACTTTACTTTGCAATAATGCAATGACTATTTTTGAAGTGACTATTGTAGAGCAAATTGCTTTCCGAGCTTTTTTCCTCCAGTAATTAAACTGTTATACCTACAAATGTAAGTGTAAAATATGCTTCAATAACTAAACAAACACATACATACACGCTCAATATTGATGGTTAATGAATATAACCACTGTGGTGGAGACTTTACTTTGAAATAAAGCAATGACTTCCTAAACTGACAACTGTAGACTAAATATAAATTAGTGCGTTACCAGTCATATAACTGTTATGCCTACAAATGAAGGTGTAGTTATGCTTAAATCTGTACTAATAATAAAGCTCAAAGTATCTCTGTCTGGATGTCTGTAGGATGTCTATATCTCTGTGACAGGCATAGCGCCTAGACAGTTTGGCCGATTTTCATTAAATTTGGCACAAAGTTAGTTTGTAGCATGGGGGTGTGCACCTTGAACGATTTTTCGAAAATTCTTCTATTTCAATTTTAAGAACATTTTCCGGAGCAAAATTATCATAAGATGGACGAGTAAATTACGAAATTACCATGACGTGGAATGGGAGAGCGGATGAACGTAGCCAATTGGCGAGAAATTCGTCATCCATTATTTGTAAATATACAGACGAACCGAATAACCTTTTAATTTTCAACTACGGGCAAAGCTGTGCGATTACCACTAGTAACTAAATAAATATGTACATACACGTTCGAAACCAATGGTTAATGACAAGCACTTTTATGGTGCATGCTTTACTTTCCAATAAATCAATGACTATCCCTAAATTGATTACTGAGGAATTATATTACTTTCTGTGCTTTTCACCCCAGTCATTAAACTGTTACACCTACAAATGAAAGTGTAAAATGTGTTCCGATAAAAATGATTCAGTAATGAAAGAAACATCCGACACCATTCTTGTTTAATAATTAAATTATGAAATTTAAGAGTGTTCATAAATTAAAGCCATTAACATACGTGATTAATCGCCGCTCTGCTGATTACGTGATTTTAAGCGAGACTGAGATGAATTAGTTATTTGAGAAGCAAATCTCCCATTTACGTCATTGATTTATAGTGAGATAGTGTAGCCTGTGTTCCATTTATCAACTTTTCCGGAAAATTATTAAGCTATTTAGACTAATGAGGGCTAGAGTTACTAGCGTCAATGACTAAATGACCTTAACAAAACCAAATTGTATGAGAGCATATGTACGTATACGCATGTAAATGTTTGCATAAATGTGTATGTGTGTATATATATATATATATATATATATATATATATATATATATATGTATGTATATATATATATGTATATATGTATGTATATATATATATGTATGTATGTATGTATGTAATGTGTGTGTGTGTGTGTGTATATATGTATATATCTAATCTGTAAAATCTAAACTTGGTGACGGGGCAAGTTTACGTGTTGACGTCAGAACACCTTTACGCACTTTTTTACGGTGTCTTACTTCTGAACGTGCCCTGACCTTTTTTCGCTTCGAACTATTTAAACCTTTTTGGTATTTTCAGGCGATTTAGCTCGGAAATTCACCATTTATTTTTTAATTGAGTTCCAAATTCGTATCTTATAGATTACGATCATGTAGTGCTCTCTTCCTGCCCATTCAGCTTTTACTTTCTACACTATTCAGTCTGTAATAAAGTTGCTTTATGTTAACGATACAATACATAATTTATAAAATTTATTAAAAATTAATTATAAAACATTATGTTCAAAACACTAACAGAACCACATTAGGTGTCAAAATAAATGTGCGGAAAACTTGCCCCGGGGGGTACACATTCGTATCTCATAGCTTACAATCATATATTGCTGTGTTCATGCCCCTTCAGCTTCAACTTTATACTATTTAGTCTGTAATTAACGATGGTAAGACATTATGTGCAAAACACTAACAGAACCACGGTAGGTGTCAAAACAAAAATGCGTAAACTTGGACTCATAAATATTTTTTTAACGGTTGAAAACACAAACTGAGCAACACCCGAACATACCAATTTTGACTCCATTATCTGTTTCATAAAATCGCCATGGCTGAAATTTCCTAAATTAAAACATAAAATTAGGAAGTTCTTTGAAAAATATCCGCGTAAACGTGTCCTGGTCTACTCTATTTATTTATATTTTTGTTTCAAATATGTTTAAAAATATGTTTTTTTTTTTTTTGAGTTATCACGATTGCTTATTGTTCTCACTTGAATGTTTTTGATGTTACGCTGATTTTATTTTCCCATCAGCACCCTCTGCCAGCACCACCGTCGCGTCGACCGGCCTCACGATGCTGCTCCTCGTGCGAAAACCGTCTGCAGGTTGCGTGCATATCCTACACACACACGCATACACACACATACACACACACTCATGCCTGCGCACAGACACAAACACACACTCCTGCACATACGCATACAAACACTAATGCCTGCACACAGACACAAACACATATGCCTACATACACACACACGACCATCTACACACACACACGTGCACGTACACACACAGCACTGCATACACAATACGCACACACATATACACGCACCCACATACATGCGCCTACACAAACACACACGCGCATTCATACACACACACGCTCGTGATTGCGAAAAACATAATTTAATTTCAAGATTTAGATTAATTTAATTTCAAGATTTAAATTCAAGATGCCAAAAATTCAAATTAATATATATATATATATATATATATATATATATATATATACAGTAAACTCCCGATTATCCGCGGAATTGGGTGGCACGAGTGCCGCGGATAATAAAAAACGCGGATAAACCGCAGAAAGAACTAAAGTGTGAGGGACAAACAAGGTAAAAATTCTCCTTCCTCAAAAACTTAGCTGTATTGATTGATGCATAGTACTTTCTTCCAACAGTGTAAATATATAAAGTACAGTAAAAGTGTTTTGTAATTTTTCACCGCAAAACTTAACATCAATATAGATCAAGTGTATCCACGATGAAGAAAGCACAAAAAATGAAAAAATAAATAAAACAAAACCAACTAAGTTTAAAATTGCAATTTTTCGACAAAAAGAAAGAAAAAAAACGCCATTGGTATTTGCTTTTTGCTGCGAAAATACATCTTCCTGATTGTTGATCGACTGCGGATAATCCGCCCTGCGGATAATCCACTCGCGGATAATCGGGAGTTTACTGTATATATATTGTACGTGTAAACATTAAAATGAGAAAGTAAAACTATTGTGCAGCATAACACTGTTTTATATGTGTCTATGATAAATAGCAGGGAAAAAAGAAACGACTACGTTCACCACAACCATCCATCTTCAACAGCACCCTCACTTTTGTTCTATCATTTCGCAGACCGTCCCCGGCATTCAGTAGGACTTAAGCTTTATTATAGCCAGAGAAGTAGAGTTGCAGACGAATCAACTATGCACTTGGCCACTGGGGGATCGGCCAGGACTCTTTTGCAATTACGTTATTGCATCTGCTGGTCCTCTGGCTGTGGAAAACGATAGACCAGGCGCGTTCCATCAACTTGACCAACGTGAGCTTTAATGAAAGGGGCTGATAAATATTGTAGTGCTGCAGTCGGCGACGAAAGAAGAGGATAGATGTTGTGAAAAGTACAACCGGGGCAGATATGGATGGACGTAAAATAAATGCAATTAATTAATTGAAAAGAGTCGGAAGAAGGGAGGAATTTCAGTGTGTTTTGGTTAAGGTATATAAGGGGTATGTCTTTGTTTTATAAAGATTTGAAATAGTGCCGATGAAGTTTTATGTTAATATGTTACCCAAATGAAATAATAATAATAATAATAATAATACTATAGTAAAATCCCTCTAATGCGGACACTAACGGGACAAATTTTTTTGCCCGCAATAGAGAGGTGTCAGCAGGACAGGGATTTAATAATGTTATTTGCATTGGAACTGTGGAATCAAAAATTGTCCGCAGAAAAGGGGTGTCCGTTAGGAGGGGTTATATGTATATATATATATATATATATATATATATATATATATATATATATATATATATATATATATATATATATATATATATATATATATATATATATTCACACAAACAGTCAAAATACAAATGGAAAAGCAAATGAAAAAAAGCGAGAACATCAAAATGGAAAATGAAAAAGGTGAACCCAGAACCAACACTATCAAGGGGGGGATTGGTCCTAAAGTTCACAAGGCCCTTTCTGTTCGAGGATCGCCCTTTCTATTCGAGGACCAATCACCCCCTTGATAAAGTGTTGGTCCTGGGTTCACCTTTTTCATTTTCCATTTTGATGCTCTCGCTTTTTTCATTTGCTTTTTGATTTGTATTTTGATTGTTTGTGTGAATATGTTTGTACTGTTTTTGTTTCTAGCAGCTTTGCGCTGGCATTAAGGTACACTTTTGTATTTATTCTTTCAGTTTTTTAAGTCGTTGATTTTTTCAATTTCTTTGAATTTCTATTTCAAAATTGTCTTAAATTGTATCTCTTGTTTATATATATATATATATATATATATATATATATGTAAATAGCGAACTACGTTCCTTATATTACTTCTCCTCATTGTCACCACACCGGATCAGGCATTTGTCCCATCGCAGCGCTAAACTAGAGATCCCTCTGTGGTAAATTCTTCCTGCTGCTTGTAGAACCACTATCGGACCGCGTTCTTGGTTTCTTCGTCAAATGTGAATCTCTGTCCTGCCAGAAACTTCTTCAGTGGAGCGAAAACGTGAAAATCACTACTGCAAGGTCTGTTGGTGCATTTCCCTGTGAATTGATATGGACCTATATATCTTACTCCATACTAAAAGAATAACACTTTGCTGTTCATAAGCTGTTGGACGTCTACAGAACAACCGTCATCGTAAATAACTAATAGCAGCTCCGCTCTTCCGATTAAAAAGGGGATACGACTGGTACGGTTCAAGGAACTGTCACTGCTGGGAATGTACATATACGTTTGCTCTTTATTCACAGGAGTAGTTTGGCTTAAAAAAATAAGCGCAGAGACTTTTTGCTTTGCCTTTGTATATACTGAATATCTTTAATATTTTCACTTAATTCAGTGAAAACGTTTTACAGATATTTTGGTCCAACTTTCTGAGGTAATATATTTTTAGTTTTTTTGTCTTTGGAAAAAAAACTGTACCATGTGTTACTCTGCAGTCGAATTTGTAACATCATCTTTCTACGTTTTTTTTTCTTTTTTTTTTTTTTTTTAGTTTTACACCATGAATTTTTTACTCAGTATACAGCTACATGCATATTCCAAACGTTTTAGAGTTGCTGTTCGGAAACTACTCATGACTTGTGATTTTGAAAATGTTAAAATATTAATATCTTGTCCTACATTGTAATATTCTATGCACTACATAATAACTTACAGAAGTCGCAAGACTCCATGCAACAAATATGGATATTTTTCTTAACATTTAGATATTTTATTTTTCTGGTTCAAAGTTGATTTTTTTTTAATAAAAAACGCATCTTTTAAATAGTTCAAAAATTACCCTGAAAAACAGGAAGATTTTGAATGTAGTTAATAATTAATTTTCATTTGCTGTATGAATTATTATTAAATGCTGTTTTATTTATTTATTTAAAATTATTGCGCAATACAAAAAAATCAAATGCGGTGGCGAATGAAAACTAGTCTGGAGCAATTAAAACAAATAAAACCTTTAAAATTTAAAACATTGAGGCTTAAAAGCATACAATGACTTATTAAAGTTAAAATATTGAAAAATTTAAAGAGAAAAAATTTAAAGCATAATAAAATTTAATAATTGTATTTTTGAAACGTGAATGACTTTTAAGTTGTCTTTGGGAAGACAATATGAATGCAATCAAAACCATTTGGACAATCAACTAAGTTATTAATTAAGTCGTAGAAATAAAAAAAAAGAAAACAAGTTCAATTACTACGTAATATTTTTTAAAGTTTTCCATCTGTTTTTGGGTCAAAAAAAAAAAAAAAAAAAATACAATTACGCTATTAAAATATGATTGTGATAGTTAAAAACGGATATCTTGCCAAAGAGGTTTTAGCCCACTTTCTTGCAAAACAAAATATAAGTGTAAACACCAGAAAGAAGGCTAAATGCATGTTATTCATCTAAATAACGCTGAATGACTCTTACCGTAAAACTATTTAAAACCCGTTATGTAGGCATTATGAAATATTTTACCAAAAATATTTATATTTAATCCACATTGTACAATAAAAAAAGTATCTTCTAGACACTATTTTAAGTCTGTAGGGGGGGGGGGGGAATTAAGCGATATAATGCGTCTAATACTCCGGACATATTATTTTCAAATAAATATTTCATATAAAAACGATGAAATATTAAACAAATTTCATTGTAAAACATTCCTAAAACAATGATAAAACGTACTATAAGCATTTGACATGAAATATATATATATATATATATATATTTAAATCAGGAAAATAAATTTCGTTTTTGCGACAAGAATCCATGATTGGAAAAATGAGCCACTCTTTATCTCCCAATCCCTATATATTAGTGTCGTCAATACTAGTGTCGTCAATCCCAAAACGAAAAATATGTTCACAAATAATACTAAACAGAATGTAGAGTCAACTACAAAAAAAAAAAAAAAAAAAGGAAATTTGAATTTTTGACATCTTGAATTCAAATTATGTTTTTCGCAACCACGAGTTGCGACAAGACCCTACTCATTGAAGTTATTGTTTCTAGAAACGGCTGCCCCCTTCCCCCCCCCCAAACTTATCCCTCCTCCTGGTTGGTTAAGTGTGTAAAGTTGAGTGTGTGTGTGTAGGATTACATGTGTGCACATATGTGTGTAAAAGCCCGCGCGTGTGTGAATATGTATGAGCGTGCATGTGTAGGACATGACGCCCCCGTCCAGCAGAAGTGGATTCTGGAGGACAGTGCTCAAGACGAGAGGAGCCACGCCGGTGGGTGGTGGTGCTGCAAAGGCCCCTGGTCCAAGCTGAAAAAGGAACCACAACATCAAGGACGGTCAAGTGAGAACAATAAGCAATCGTGATTGCTCAAAAAAAATAGTAATAAGGATTTACTCAAGAAAATATTATAACATATAAACTTCTTTAAAAATAAATAAAATCCAATAAAGAACTAAAAATAAATTTGCTCGTTGAAATATTTTAATGTTTAGAAGTAAAATTCCAGCCATAAAGAATTCGTTGCAAATCTCAACATATATAGAAGCATTACGTAACGTTATAAAAATATCAACTGCAAATCCTTAAGTAAAAGGAATTTCAGTAATGCATTTCCTTCGCTTTATTTGTATATTTTACAGCCGATATAATTGCATATTTTATTTCAGCCCTAACACATTAGTTCTTTAAAGTTCCTGCTCTTTCAACTCATTTGACACCATTTTTATCTTAAAAGAACAACCCAGACAAACCAAAATATTGAAAGGCCCCTCCCATCACTCAAATAAGCGCCTTTTCATCGAATTTTCCATTAAGCAGACTTATATTCAGATAACTTTTCAAGTAATTAAGAGAAGCCGACACGGAAATTTACATGCATCGCATACCCGTAATTAAGACGGTTCTTTAAATAATTATTTTTAATCTCTATGTTGGAAGATATTTAAAATATCATCGCATTCATAAGAAAGGATGGTATTTAATAATACGCATGGAAGGATTTAATGAATGTCTTGGTTAATTTATCTGAATTGCTTTCTTAAGACGCTGTTTCCAACACACAAAAAAGAGGGAAAGTGCTTTGAAATAAAATGCAGGTTTTGTTATTTTCGTTTTGCGGAATGAGGTTTTACAAAATGTAATTATAATGCATGTTTTTGAATTCATTTTTTCATTGAGATTTGGCCTTTCTTTCTCAATGTAATATTTTGAATAAAAATGGTAATTCAGGGTAATAAACAGCATTTAGTTAGATAAAAAAGCACATTTCTTCTTTAGTTTAACAAATCTTTATTATAATAAATGTCGAATTTTATGTATAAGTAAAGGAAAATTGAAAAATTTTACTGAACCTCTGTTTGAGCGTTTTATTAGCGCTATGTAGTATTTTTATTAATTCAGTAAGGTATTTCATCCTGTTTTAAAAGAAAACTTCTTCTTTGAACAAGATGTATCCAAAAATGTTACAAAACTGTATTTATTTATTTATTTTACCGTACGGATGAAGTATTTATAAAGAATATAGACCTACATTTGCAATTTCAGACTGCATTCAATTAATTAAATATATATATATATATATATATATATATATATATATATATATATATATATATATATATATATAAATACAGGAACACAGCCATGGACATAAGAGACCATGTAAAGGAATTAAAACTGCATAGTTACGTTTTGAGCTCATAAAGACTACAGCGACCCTTTGCCGTTCTTGAAAGCTATAGGAAAACAAGGTCATGGGTACCGTGGTGTAAGGGGGGGGGGAGGAACGTCGTTACCCGAAATATTTAGTTTTTGTTATAAAATAATGCAACTGTAATGTGAATTGGTTTCAAACTTTTCTTCCGGTGAGTTCCCTCAAACATTTCTTTTGCAAGTAAAACCCAGCAATTGACACGAGGTACGTAAGTAATTTCTGCCAGATTGCATATCTTGCTTTTGGACTTTCAAGCATCTTTCTTCAGAAGATATCATTGTGAACACTCATGACTCAAGTCTTGTACCAATCTGAATGATAAACCGCGTTAAATCTTTGCTAGGGGTGCGATATGATGCCACTCCATAATGATCCGTCAAGTTTTCTTACACATTGTGACTCAGAAATTGTACACCAGGTTTTTTTTTTTTTTGTCAAATAAAAGTAGAGTTTCAGTTTTTTTAACAGGTGAAAATACTTTTCGTTTATGGATGAAGATTTTTTGATCAATTGCATAGGAAATACTCCTTAGAACATCGCAGCTTTTATTTATCCTTCACTTTATTTTTCACTTTTAGATTACATACAAATTTCATTATCATAAGAAACATAATTAATGTTAATTTAAAGTAGGTAATTCTACATAAAGTAATGTTAAATCACACATCTTGACTTTAAAAATGTATTTTAGACAAGTAAAAATTTGGAATGTTACATGCTTACATGGAAAAAAATATCGAGATTATTGCTGTTTAATCAGTGGCATGCAGTTTTGATTTTACGACTTATAAATGTTTTCACATTAAAAAGAAAACTAACCCGATGATTCAAGGGCACCATGAAAAATAGAACAGATCTCTACAGTCGCAATATCTGACTGTAATGGCCAAACATATTTGTTTTTTTTTTTATTATTTCTTTTTAAAATTTAACAGTATATTCTGGACGATTCAAATCAATAGTAGGACCCATATAATAGTGTTGCTGTAAAAGTATCAGAAATCAAAGAAACGACACATTGCACAATGCATTAGGGACTATAAGCACATGTGCCAATTACTGGGCACTAGCAAAGCTGAAGCATCATTAAATGGCATTTCTAATTTCTTCAAAAACTCAAAAGAAGACAATAAATTCACTTCTACACACTCAAAGTAACACCTTTCAACTAAACAAAACTTTTGACAACCACAATTTAAAATGTATTTTAAGACAGATTTTAATGGATATATGTGCATGCTTCCATTAAGCCAGAGAAGAATCTTTTGCAAAAAAAAGTCTGATTTAACACAAGTCACAATTGTTTCTTTTTCCTATGCACTGCTACCATTTAGTAACATGAGTTGAAGTTATAATCTTTGAAATAAATGTACACTCAGTTGGTATATAGCCTTCTACTTTTAAAAGATTGAATTTGAATCTTATTTTAGGACATTTCTGTTGGAAGTGCCAATCGCTGGTGACTGCCAATTACTAGGGGTGTTACCCTAAGACTCTCGAACATATATTTTTTTTTTTAATAGAAATTTAGCCCTGATCATGAAGGTAATATGGTATAAATACAGCAAATGTGAGTACGTAGCTTTTTTGCTTCAAAATGACGTTAGATTTCTTAAAGACAGGCATTTTACTTTGGATGTGTAAAAAGAAAACATTCAACAAAAGTTCAATAGTTTGTGTGATGTGCCTTGATTGTTTATTCCTAAACTACTATTAACATAGCCGAAACAGAAATGCCCGAATGATTAGATTTGAAAAATTGCAAGTCTTCATTTGACGAAGCACTGTCTGAAGATATATCTCGGATCAAAATTAATTGGAATAGTTTTCGATGTGATTGAACTTCAAATCAGGTGAACTTAGAGACTTGGTTCCGCTTGAAGAAATATCACTAATTTCTAATTGGGATGGGAGATTCGAGATCTCTAGACATGAATAAGCGATTTAGATTCTACAATTTTACAAAGACTAAAAATTGTATCTTCTTTTAGCTAGGAATGACTAATATTTTTTAAACAATTTTTAGGTGAAAAAATAGTTAAAAAAAAGGGGGGTTTGTAAATAAATGTCTTGCAAGCAATATAGCTTTAATGTTTCATATTGTGCTGGATGCTAAAAATATTTGTTCTGTGTGGATTCTTCCTTTTGATATTTTTTCATTCTTTAGATTATACAAAAATCTCTTTGGTTGGTTTAAGACAATTTTAATAGAAAACAAAATGTGGAAAAATACAGGGTGCGGCAGAAAAACTCGGACAAAGTTTGCATCATCGAATGGATTGAACTAATTCAGTGATTGCATCATTGTCTGATTTTTATTTTGTCTCTCAATTTGATTGGAAAATAATGTATTGCCTATCTAATAGTTTATGCATTGTTTTTTGGTTCTCTTGGAATTTCAAGTAAAAGACCTGCCCGAGGAACAGTTTAGAAGTTGTTCTATTTCTGTGGAACTAAAAGCACTTTTGTGGATGCGGACTGGACGTTTCTAATAAGACTTCGGACCAGCTCATATGCCTTACGCATTTACCTGACGACATAATCTGAAGAGTGGACGCTCTACACGCACTATATTAAAAATTAAATGTACTTAAACAATTAATATTTGAGACACTTGTGAACGGAATAATATATAAAAAAGTATACACTTTTAATCAAATAAGTTATTAAGCAACTTAAACTTTGACACAAGTTGTGTGACATGCGACGGAGGTGAGGATTCACATGTTGTTAACCAAAAATATAGTAAAATAAAACTTATTATTAAAAAAATGTTGTCAGTTTTAAATAGATATATTTTTGATGAAATTAAAAAGCATCGTTAAAGTAATTGTTCCTTAAAGTTTTTACTGTAAAAGTTGTGTGACAGAAAAGTTACACTTTTTACTTTCTTCTTATCTAATATATAGAAGAAAGTATTGGATTCGTGCAAATTTTCGAATTTCGAATTTTGACGGATTCGAACGTTTTGAGGTGTGCTGAGTCCATTTTGACTATTTTTGGAAAATGTCTGTGTGTGTGTGTGTGTGTGTGTGTGTGTGTATGTGTGTGTGTATGTGTGTCACGTCTGTGTGTGACCAGTTTTTGTGGCCACTCTACAGCAAAAACTACCGCATGAAATTGAACGAAATTTGGTACACATATGTGCCCCTATGTGAACTTGTGTCCATTGGTTTTTGGCGCGAATTCCTCCAAGGAGGGGTGGAGCAATGGGACGTTTTTTGAGTTACGCGTACTTGCTATTCCTCAGGAAGTAACTGGCGGAATCAAACAAAATTTAGTCCATATGTTGCCCCTAACAGGAGCAGGTGCTGATTTAATTTTGGTGTCAATAGCTCAAACGGGGGTTGAGTTATAGAACGTTTTTTGTCGTCAATTGTGACTGCTGTATCTCAAGAAATAACGAACGGAATCAAACAAATTTTTTTGACAAGTAGCCCTTAGTGGGTATAAGAGCTGATTTTATTTTGGTGTCAACAGCTAAAAAGGGGGTAGCGCAATCGCCCGTTCTTTTTTTCCATTGTGAGTGCCCTATCTCAAGAAGTAATGCTACGTTCTGGTTGAAATTTGGAATATATGTGAATCCATACGTAAACAGGCTTTGGTTCAATTTTGACTCCAATCGCTCCAAGAGGTGTTGATTTTTTTTTTTTTTTTTTGCGAATAAAAATAGTTTTATTAATGCAACAATAAGAAAGATAAATCGTAATAGATTGTCGTCTGCGTATTTCTCGTGATTTTAATTGTATGGAAATGATCGGAAATATTATCTCAATGATTTAAAATTTTTAACTGTTGCCATCTTATGTTTGTTAATAAATAAAATATTTGTAATTAATTCAAGTAAGGCTTTTAAAGTAACTTTCAATTTTCGCTCTTTGTTTTGTTTTTACAATAATTCAGACATTGGGATGGTCGTCAAGTTTTTGCATGTGTAATTTTGTTTTTGTTAGGAATATTGCTTCCTCGTCAAGCATGGGGAGGGATCAGAAAAAGGAAAAATATAGAAGAAAGTTTCGTGATGGCCACAACATACTAGTTAAAGAATGAACCAGGATTGTTTAAAGGTAAAAGACTAGCGACCCTTGACTGAAAATTTTAATATGCTGTTTCGCCTCAGCATTATTGTAGGCAGTAAGTTTGAAACCAATTACATTTATGTATTGTTAAAGATCTACTCATACTATTTTCTGTGTGTGTTTTGCTAATTCATTTATTTTTAATAAAGTTACACGGAAAACAACTTGTACGGTTTTTTTTTTGCCGCACCCTATATATTGCTCGATGTGCCACATTACATATTCATCCAGAAACCTTTAAGTTTTTTTGAAATGTCTGCAATAGAATACTTTTTTTTATTTTAACATGAAAAAAACATTGTGAAACTTACGTATAATGTATCTAATATTCCCACTAAAAGGAAATAAATCTAAAATCGTTTCAATAGAATTATTTTTTTAAAACTTTTGCGTAATATTGATCGTTTAAAAACACTTTGACTGAGTTTCAGCTAAGAAAATCTGTTTCACTTTATAAGTGCACTGTAAAAAAATCCGAAACGTTACTGAGTATTTCCGTGTCAGGTTAATTCTTTCAACGGTTTTTATCCACTACCTGTAAAAATCAAGTATCATTGTCGAAATGTTTCCTGAATTGCTACAAGTTGCACGAATGTAGACTTCTCACTGTTGTAAAAATATTTTTAGCTCCCAGTTTAAAGATTGACTGAGCGTATTTATAAAGTGTATCTGCTTCAGTTCGATTACTGTCCGTCCGTGCTGATTAATCTCCCGAAGGGAGCAAATAAGTACGGACTACGTTGCTTTGCAAGAATTGCAAGCGAATAAAATAGTCGATATTTACTTGCAACTCTGGCTTTGCTTTGGCCATGTTTGCAATTCTGCTTATGTAACTTCTTTACTAATAATAAAGCTGAAAGTCTGTCAGGATCTCTGTGACGCGCATAGCGCCTAGACCGTTCGGCCGATTTACATGAAATTTGGCACAAAGTTAGTTTGTAGCATGGGGGTGTGCACCTCGAAGCGATTTTTCGAAAATTCGATTTTGTTCTTTTTCTATTCCAATTTTAAGAACAAAATTCTCATAAGATGGACAAGAAAAAAACGAAATTATCATTACGTGAAACCGTAACCTAGCCAATTGGCGAGAAAATTCACCATACATTATATGTAAATATACAGGCGAACCAAAAGACCTTTTAATTTTCTATTACGGGCAAAGCCGTGCGGGTACCACTAGTTCTTAATAAATTAGGAAAAGGTGCCAATCTATTGCATTATACTTACCTAAGTTTACTCTAGAGTTCCAGAGTCACGACTGGTTTCAAACGGGAGGATTTCTGGATTTTTCAGGAGGCTTCAGGAAGGTAACTGAGTTTTAGCGAAAAACGTTCCTGGATTTTGTAAAGTATGTTACTGCCAGAAATTGGGCACATCAGCAGCCCATTACTTTCAAGGAACGTTTCTGAATCGCTTTTACAGTGTGTGTGTAAAGTAAGCTATGTTCGCTATTAGTTGTAAAAATAAAATTAAAATTCATCTTTGAAATAATGAGGGTAAAAGTGTAATCCACTTGCTCGGGTGTGACTTTTTTAAGAAATAATTGCACTTTATTCCCGGAATTTCCCCCGCTAGCTTTTAATTTTCATACATTTCAATGTAAAGAACCATTAGATATAATTTAGGTGGGAACTATATTGAAGTTCTACATATCAAAATTTTCTATTTATCAAAATCCCAGCAAATTTCCATGTTCATTATATAAAAAAAATTGTTTCCATATATCGAAAAAAATTTCGAGACACTCGTAGATTTTTTGTTCCACTTTAGACTGTTTGTCTCATGAAAAATGAAGGTTAGAGGAGATAATTATGTTCACTAGAAAGATTGCTATGGATTTCATAAGGAATCTGGGGTTTAAGGGTGTGTAGTTAAGTCATTGTTCTGTTCTGAAGTTCTTGAATTCCCTCAAGTTTATTTCAAATCTTAGTTGTAACCAGTAACACTGCAAAATGAGTTTCAAGTTTTCCCTTTTGGCTGTTGATCATTCCTAGTTGTTTTAGCTTTAGTAAAAAGCATTCAAGTTACGTAGATTGATTTTTTATTTTTCTCTCGATCACACTGTTAAAACAAAAATCCCCTAATTGCGATCAAGTTGAATTGCCGAAGAATATAAAGATGTATGTTGCCGAAAAGTGTAATTTCTGTTAATTTTTTAATCATTAATTTTAATTTAATCCGATTCTCGTATAAATTATAAATTGGGTTTCATACACGAAAATTAGCTTTTTTTTAATGTTTTAGGATACTTTTATGATAAAATAAGATCTTTGTTATTTATCGAAATTTCTATATATTGAAATTTTTTCCGGCAATTTGCTACTTCGATATGTGGAGGTTCGACTGTATATTTAATAATATAAAATGTAATAAAATAATATAATATAATATAAAATGTAATATATAATATAAAATGTATAAAAAAAATGTATGTAAAAATGTATTATATAATATAAATGTATCTTTATAATATAAAATGTAATAATAATTTGCACGTGCTGCGTGTAGGACTTAAGTCACATATCAGAAACACGTACAAATCAGTATTTTTATTTTATCAGTACAGACATTAACTCTCTTAATACGGTCACGTTTAATACGAAATCACGGCTAAAGCGAACATTTTGTTTGTTAAGTTCGGTTTGCTATCTAATTACATTAAAAATGTCACGTATAATACGTAAATTAGATTGAAATTCTCAGCTAAGACAAACAAAAATTTTTCGACCTCTTTACTTAAAATGTTCTCGGTTGAATACTGTAATTTTCTTTTTCAGAAATTATTCAGCATTTTGTTAGGTAGTTGAAGTCTCATTGTGTAACGAGAAGAGAAGAAAATATTAAATATTTTATATCGAAAATGAAGGCTGTACACTTGTTTACCAATTGGACAACCTATTCCGCGATTGTCAATTACCATTTTCCTTTTCCAATATTTTCCAAAAAAATCATTTATAAACCAAGAGTGTTTAATTTTCTGAATGTAATAGTTAGTAGTACTGTCTTTTATATATAGGTACGCATTTTCTTCGTTTTTTCATGGTATCACTCATTCACAGTTGTCTCGAATATTAGCTAGTACGAGCCAATTCGTGGACTTTAGATATTTCGTATTAACCAAATTCAACTGTATTTATTATTTAAGAATGTAAATACTTTATATAATGATTTTTCATGCTTTCTTATACTGGAATATATGTTCAAAGGCAAAATTGAAATTTCCAATGTATAAGCACAATACTGCCACAGACGTAAAACTGAAGTTAGTGAGCAACACGAACAGAAATTGTACGACAAATCTAGTTTTTCCGGTCGCATCTTTGTACGACTTTAATTAGCTGATGTATAGCGACATATCGTGAAGTTAGGAGGGCGAAAGTCAAAAGAGAGGCAAAGAACAGGTAAAACCCCCGAAGTACACCGCAAGCCTAATAGTGTCAATTAAAATGTGTTTTCTGTCATGGGTCAAATGTGTAGTTTTTAATAATGTCATAAGTTTTAAAAATTAATATTGCTTTTAAATGTTCAGTCACTATTGCTTTCTCGAACATAACTGTAAAAGAAATTGTGCAGTATAATAAGAATATTTTCAATGCTGCTTAAGATATATGTTCTAAAGTAATATTTTCTTAAAGCAGGATTCAACTGCTCACATTGATTTTTTTTTCTGTTGAAAAAAAAGGGCTTCTCTATATCCCAAACACGTGTCTTCATTTTTTTAGCCAATTATTGCGAATTAACGTTATTATATTTTCTTTAACTTTTCTGAACAAAGATATTTCTTTACTTGTTTAAAAGCGTTGTTTAAAACTGAATCCAGAAATTATACTTTATTTCCTTATTGTTTCCGAAATCTGTATATGGATTTCAAAGTATTTCAAAATATTATTAGAAAATGTAGGATTTGAGGGTTGCGGAGATGTGCACACCAGCATATTTCACATGAATCAATACTTTGCATTTTATAATTATGTTGCGATATTCGTCTCTATTATCAATGGCACACTAATAATCTCGTGAGCGCTATTTCAGATTTTGCACAAGTAATGTTTACCGGCTCTTCCTCTCGTATTAGTGTAGCGGTCATTCACTGTAGTCGACTCCCATTTGCATATCGAAGATGATGAATCGATTCAAATTAGCATTATAATCGTAGTGGAAACCCTTTAATGGCAGTTGTCGAAGCGTAAACTATGCTATGAGCGGTAGCAGTAATTTAGCGTCAACTAAAATCCAGTTTTAGATAGTGCTTTATTGAAAGCAATGGAAATGAGCAATCTGGTTCACGTCAATTTGCAGTCAAATTTTAATTCAATTTTAACAGCATTAAATGTATAAAAACAACGACTTTGTAATCTATTTCATTAAATTCGAGATCCCTAGCAGGAAATATCAATTAAGTAACGATTAGAATTTTTGCTGAGATGCATTTTTGTTAAACACATGGTGGACTTTCTCATTTAGACTATGATACCAGTCTTAGAAGGCTTTGCTCATGACTGTATATGTCTTGAGCAAAGAGACCGAGGGAACATGATTCAGTTGCTTAAATTTATTAAAATGAAAGATGTTACGGGGCTGAAGTTTATCACTGAAAACAGGACAAGGGGTCATTGCTTTAAACTGTTTAAATCTCAGGCTAACATAGATATTAGGTAAAACTATTATTATAGCAGGGTAGTGGAACCTTGGAACAGCTTACCGGAAAAGGTGGTAATGAGCAAGGGAGTAAATAGTTTTAAGAGGGTCATTGATCTTCACTGGGGATTGTAAATTGACTAGGACCAGTACAGCTGAGTCCAGAGCCTGTTGCTGGTCGTCACTTTTGTATTTGTATTTGTAGTTAGTAATAAGAATAACTTGAGACTGCGAGCAAGGGACCTATTGGACGACACTTTGCCAAGTTTCATTGCCGTACATAATACAACATGGAGTTTCGATTGCTACAATAAAAATAAATAGTATCAAATGTTAACACCAGGGGAAATGTTGGCAGAGCAAGAGTGCATTATTGTGAATATTGAAAAGTTAGACGCCCACTAAAATGATTGTTGCTTTCAAAGCTTACGTTCGACGAGCACGACCGGTAGCGTCCGGTTGGTTAATCACGTGACAGCAATGACGTCAGCGTTTACTAACCGGCAAGGACGCCCTAATAGCGGGGCAAGGGGGGGGGGGGCTCGAGCCCCCCTCCTTTGAAATTAGAACTTCGTTGCTTTTGGTACTTTTTTCTTTGCAAAAATGTAAAAACATTTATTCTCCAGCCATTAATGAATAAGTTATTAAAAATGAAATATCTTAATAATTTTAATTCTAATCTGTCCTGAAATCGATTTCCATGGAGAAAATACCCTCCTAACCCATGGGGAAAATATCTTAGCTCCCCCCTTATAGTTTTGCATATGGACGCCCTTGCTAACCGGTTGTTCACTAACCAATGCTTCATCGAACGCTTTCGGTTGATCACCGGTTACTTGCGCAGACATGACGCAGACGAATAACACGCAGGTGAAACATACATATAATTGGTCAAAAATGTCACGTGGTTCAATCAACCAATCAACCAGTTGGCGTTGCGGTCGACCCGTAGATCAACCGGTGAGGCTCATAAAACGATATCGGAAGTAACCAGTTAACCGGTAATTCTCAAGAACGCTGCGGTTAATAACCGGTTACTCACCGGTCGACCGGTGAGGTTCGTCGAACGCAAGCAAAGTAGGTTCAATCAAAAAAAAATCTATTTTTAAAATAGGAGAATATCTAAAATGTTCTAGAAAAAATTTCGGCGTGGCAGCTAAGATGTTTTTTTTTGGCCACCATCATGCATGATGATGTTCTGTCTACCATTGAACTTTCAGTACAGACTGTGTAGCGGCAACAATTCGTTGCCGCTACAAATCAAAGAAAGGCAAAAGATCACAAAGTATATTGCCTTTCCTAAGGTATATCCTTCGTTATTACCAAATCTGTCTCCTTTTGTCTTTTGGCAGTGGAGATTTCTTAAAGGGGGGGGGGGGGAATGTTGCGTACCAAGGACATGCATTTGATATCGCAACTTTGAACACTAGAATAACGTTACATGTAGGACACATTAAATCGAATTTATGGAAAATGTTGTACATCGTATGCAGTTCCTGAACATCGTGATGGTGGTGATATTGAACCATTTATAAACGAACATCATCTGTTGTAAAAGTTATTGATGATAATTTTTCCCGTTTTCAATTATATCTTCAATCTTCAAAATATTACATCTTTTCAACGTCAAAATTTCCCTCAAAAAATTTATGAAACTATTTTTTTTTTTACTTCAGAAATAGAAATCCTATGGTTTACTATGTACGATTAAGAAGTTTGTCAAAGTTACATCCAATAATTCACTCGTTAGAGGGCTCTGAACGACTGAAGGTATTTTATAACCACCCTGTACTTTACAATTTTTTTTAAAACATATATCAATACATTACCCCGCGCAAAATAGACATTGTAAAAAATAATTTTCTTTTGCTTAATGTTCTTTTTAAGCTGAATTTACTTTCGTAATTGAATTTACAAAATAACAACATAAGCATAGCAACTGAGTGACAGATCGGATGCTTTAATACCAGTAAAATACCATGTTTTATCTGTTTTTTAAAAATCAACAGTCATATAACATACAGTACATAAACATATTTTCAAAAATATGCATCATTAAATTGAGCCTGAAAAGAAAAGCAGATCAAGGGAAACAGTTTTAAGAACTTTTATACTACGTGAAATATGACAAAATGCTTATTGCTCTGCTTTTGAAAAATATTTATCTGCCGATTTTGGGCCTTAAACCGTTGTCGATTACCAGTTACAATTAATTAACCGTTTAATTGCAGCGCGAACGATTTTCATACTTATATACAAGTTTTCATTACTGACTTATTACACTGAGAAAAATGAAGTTTTCAAAAATGAGTACATTCATGCTTTCAAATTTTCTTGAAACCTTTTGTTTCAAATATGAGTACCCACGTTTTCAAATAGTGTGCTGAAATATTTCTTACTCAAAAATGAGTACATAATACTCAGTTTTAAAAGTATTACATATTCAAAAATGAGCACAAATACCTCAAAATGAGCACACATATTAATTTGAATATTTGAATGTTTCAAATTTGAATACCATATAGTCGGAGCCATTTCGACTCACGATACGTTCAAATTTGAATAAGTTTTCGCCATTTTTGAAATTGTTGTTTTTAGAGTGTATTAAGTCCAGAATATCTTAAAATAAAATACCTATAAGTGTCTAGTTGTATTTTTTTTTCAAGTTGTATCGCTTTTTCAGTAAATATTTTATATTTTTTATGTATCGGAAAATAAATAACTTTGCATTTCTCTAATTTTCTCTACAAAAGGAAATAATCCTAGTTAATTAGCGCCATCCCGTTTCATCGAAGCAAACAGAATGCCTTTATAATGACAAAATATGCATCTCCAGTTGTTTAAGCTTGGGAAATACTTTACGACGCCATGACATAGAAATTCCATTTACGTTCCAACTTTCATTATATTTCCATCATTGGCTTGAGAAATAAACAACAATTTGCCCATGAATTTAAACATCTCAGGCTCCGAAATGAAAATCAGTCACTCCTTTAAGACATTATTATTGTTTCTTTTCCCCTCACTATATCAAACAAACTGCAATAAAGCTACCGAATAAACTACTTCGCTGACAAAGCGAACCCTTCGGGAATAAAATAGCAGTCTTGTGGCAGTTTCAACAGTCCAGTGGGATCTGCAGGGAAGGCAGCTTTCAAGGGGGAAGCGAAAATCCACTCTGTAGTCTGCCCCCACTTCTTTGGCCCGCAATCGGGGGTGGGGAGTGAATAGGGTATGGCTACAGGGGGTGCAAAGTGGGATCAATTATAAGCCTCTAGAAGATTCCGAAACCTTAGGCGTTAAAGTTTTGACAGCATTTTGACAATTTGTCGACTCCACTTTAGCGGATATTGTGACAGCTGGGTGTTACCTGTCACCCGGTCTGAAGCCTTCTGGAAGGTAGATTTACGAAATTTGTTGATGTTTATTTTTCTGGAGGATATATTTTTATGAAACGATTTGCTCCTAAGCTTGTAATTCCCATCCGAGAATAATATCGTGTCTCGGCAAATTATAGAGTTTTTATCTTTGAAAGAGCATTTCCTATTAATTAAATTGCATTACGAGGGAAAGGAAACTCGTTTATCAAAGATTAGTTTTGGTTCTCGGCTGACAAATGTAGAAAAATAGTCTTTTAAGTGCATTTGAGATAAAATTAGTTGATTTAAAAATGTAATCAAATAAAAGTGACAGTATTTTATAAGTTTTGTGGAACTTTTGACGTGTATTAAAAACTTTATTTTCAAATTTTAAGAAACCGCAAGGTATACATAAAGAAATATGGAGTCATGGCCATTAATTGTGACTAGGTTAATGAAGCAGTTTTAACTCAGAATTAAACTTTGCTTTAAATGTTAAATTAAAAGGTCCCTCAATCAAACCAATGTGCGCAATTATACATAGTGGTAATTTCGTGGTTTCTTGTTCATTTTCCCCCTTGATGAAGCGTATCATTGAATTATTTAAAACGGAGCGCAATGTGTTTAAATTTATGTGACATTTGAAATTAAGTGCAACGTGTTTTGAAATGATTTTTTGTAGAAAGTATGTTATGCTTCTGTTTTAACTTAAATGGCGCTAAAGAAGAAAGTCATTTTACTTTAATTATTTTTTTTATCTTCTATTATCTGCATATCCCAGATAACACACGCAACGTTTAAACAGTTTGAAAACGCTTTATAATGGTTTTCACAACGTTAACAACCGTTTAGAACGTTTATCAAACGAAGTGTGCTACCTGGGAATTGAAACACAGAACATTTCGCAAACGTTTTATAATGGTTTTCAAATCATTAGCAATCATTTTGAAAACTTTATAAAAACGAAACGTGTTAACTGAAAATTGACATTACAATTTCTTCGTAAACTAAGATGGTTCTAAAACACTCCTAAAAACCAATGAGGTTTAAAATTAACAAATATAACATTTAGAATGTTCATAATTGTCCCCTCCAAATAACTGTTCTTAGCACATTATTTATTTACTCAATCGAAAGAACTGACTAAGAAGCGGAATGTGTTTCATAAGCGTTTTAAAAGGAGATTCAACGTTGTGACAACCATCTAGAAACGTTTATGCGTTACATAAGCTTCTTGGGCACTGCCAAGATTTAATTGAAAAATAAGGATGTTTTTTCTCGCCTATTTGTCAGTTTAAAAAATATTGTTTGCTTAAAAAATAAAAGAAATACAATTTTTTCTCCGGCGCCTTGAGATTAAAGCAGAGAAAAAACCTCATAAGGTAAAATTTAAAGATCTCGCAATTATGATAAACTGTGTGATATTTGTAGTAAGTTACCGCCCTAAGCCAGTAACTTACTACAAAATACCATACCATGCCTTGCCATCAATCTTATGAGTTGAGCCGCACCACTGCTGCGGTCACTCATCTGGTGTGCTAATTCCAAATTAGCTACCAGTTTGTTTGACTATCTTCGCTTCCTTAAGAGGATTTTCGCCACCAGCTCATGTGATTCCTATTCCGGGCTGATGAGTGCTAAAAAGCACGAAACTGCAGTCTTCGGATGGAATAACTGAGCTGGTGGTGTATTTTAAGTATGTGATATTTGCTTTAGCAATAAAAAATCATGTGATCATATGTATTTAAATACAACAAAGTATAAAGCGAAATTTAATCGCAATTTTAGTAGGAATGAATATTAACGATTATTAATTAAAATATTTACTCAAAAATTCTTTACTTGTCTTTTGTAGCCCGAAATGAGATTGTTATACCCCATTCATTTCTTCTTTGGCCACTATTTACCCAAAAGCGTGGAGAAGGGTAGGAAAGAAAGTCTCCCCAATTTGGAATTTTCATGTTAGTGAATTTCACCTATTACGCTAACGTGTATGTGTACACCAGAAACAATAAAATAAAATAAACGCTCTTTTCTCTAAAATATTATTTTTTACTTCCTTTTACAAACGAGCTGATGGCTACAAACATCACATGACTTCCTGTTACTCCAATTTAATGTCATTTCCCCGTTACTGGCAATTTTAATGTTATTCAATAGTTTACTCTCTAAATATCACCAACAGTGGCCAAATTAAAATCAGATTTAAAAAAAAATCGCCAAATTTGCCACCAAGTTAGCGAAAAAAACTTGACGACAAAAACACTGGCGATATATCGCCAAGTGTCCGACAAATTATACCACCACTTGAGTTTACATCGAAATTAACAACGATTTCCTCCCAAAAAGGGGCAAAAGACCCCCTTAGGAACATCCGAATGCAACCAAAAGATAAGGTACACAACTAGACCACACTAGGAGTCTACGTACCAAATTTCAACTTTCTAGGACATACCGTTTTTGAGTTATGCGAGATACATACACACATACACACATACATACGTACATACGGACGTAACGAGAGATTTCGCTGTAATTAACTCGGGAATTATCATTATGGATATTTCGCGTGTGTATACGTTTTTAGGCACTTATCCACGTGTGGTTGAGTCGAAAAAAAAAAAAAAAACCTCAATATTCATTCGGGGGTGAGTAAAATGGAAATTAAGCTCGATTTTTGAGTGAATTTTTTTTTGCGAATACAATACTTCCTTTTTTGTAATACGAAATATACATTTTGACGATCCCCGAGTTAATTACAACGAGTTTTGTTGTGACGTCTGTAAGTACGTATGTATGTGCGTATGTGTGTATATATGTCGCATAACTCGATTACGGAATGTCCTAGAAAGTTGAAATTTGGTAAGTAGACTCCTAGTGAGCTCTAGTTGTGCACCTTCCTTTTTGGTTGCATTCGGTTGCTCGAAAGGGGACACTAAGCAATATATCGCCAGTCTTTTGGTCGCCAAGTTTTCTCGCCAACTTGGCGACAAAGTTGGCGATTTTATTTATTTATTTATTTATTTATTTATTTTTAAATCTGGTTTCAATTTGGCCACTGTTGGTGATATTTAGAGAGTAAACTAATGAACCACATTAAAACTGCCAATAATGAGAAAATGACATTAAATTGGAGTAAAAAGAAGTCATGTGATGCACACATCAGCTCGTTTGATAATGTACTTAATGTCTTAACGTGTTTTTTTTGCTTCAAATGTATAATCAGCTAGTTTAATTAAGTTATCACGCCCTCCGGTGAAACAAATGCTATTTATGAATTCGAATTTCTAGTTTGCGGAAAGGAAGCATAATTGATGAATTTGAAATTGATACGATAAACAAATTGATGAATTGATTTGATGAACCAAGTGTTGGACATACTACGTTAAAATACAGTGTGATCAATATAAAAACGGTGCAAATATGTAACTGCTGCTTCGAGTACACATCAAACCAGGCTCACATCTTTTCCTACCCTGCCATCCAAAGGAAGCAACAGTAAATTACTAAAAATGCACCATCTTCGGTTTAATTTAGACCTTCCATGGACAAGCCGACAACGATAACAACCTTATAGAAAGTACAATGTAATATTTAAAGAAAAATTAACTCATATATTTTAAAAGAATTTAAATTTAAAGAAGAAGAAATTTTAAAAATAAAAATAACTAAATCGAAAAAAAAAAAAAAACGAAAAATTCACAAGGGAAAAAAAAAGGAAGCCTTGCTTGAAAATAAACAAATGTGTTAATTATGAAACTAATAAAGGATTTGTTAACAAGGACTATAACAAAGAAAAAAAAATGATGTATACATTTAAAAACAAAATATACACTAAATGTTAAAAAAAAAAGTGAAAAACTCATACTACGTACCTATTTAAAAGAAAAGTATGATGTAGAACTTAACTAAATGAAAATAATTCCTTAACTAAATTTGAGTTATTCATCTCCAATTCGGGAATAAATTATTTCTAAACTCAATTTAGATAAATGTTTGAAATAGAATTTATCTCTTAATAATTTACTTCGGATTTAAAGGGATATTAAAATATTTGATTAATTTGACGAAAATATAATATCTTAAAGTTATTCTCTTTTTTTTCAGTTTTCCTCCCCATTTCTGTTAGCTTAATAAAATCGAAAAAAAAAAAAAAAAAACATAAATATTCCCAGATTTTAATCAGATTTTTTCCACTGAATATTTCTTTTTTCTATTTTTGTTTCTTCTTTTATAAAAGCACTCAAGTTAAAAATGCTTTAGTGCATTATTTAGGATTGTTGACAGAGAAAATCCTTATTATTCCTAATTAACAGTAATGCGAAAGAGTGGTTTCAAGGAAAAAATTAAAATCTGAAGTGTAGTTGAAGAACCCAATTACCAAACCTCCTTCAGTAGCAGCCTTGTTAATTTGAAGCATGGACTACTACGGAGCTCTGATTAGATGTCTCCAAAAAGTTCCCGTTTGGTTTACAAAAGCCGTGCGTGCATTGAAGAACAAATGCCTAGTTTGAAAGAGTTCCTAATCTTGAATTCCGAATTGGGATACGAATAGAGTGCTCAATGCGAAAGTAAAACACGAAGAAAGAAAAAAATAAAAAAATAAAAGAAAAAGAAATGCTAAGAAAATTTAATTTCTTTTTTTCCTCTTCCTCTTCGAAGCGAAAATTGTAAATTGTAATTTACATTAAAAAAATGACTATGAAATATTTTTCTGTAGGGGTACTTCTAGCAAATGTATAATAATAATAATACCAAAATAATAATAATAATAATAATAATAAATAAATAACAATAATAATGATAATGGGTTCATTTTTCATGATTATTACTTCCTTTTACAAAAAAGGAAGCATTGTATTCGCGAAAAAAATTTCACTCAAAAATTGGCCTTAAATTCCATTTTCCACCCCCCAAATGAATGTTGAGTTTTTTTTTCGACCCGACCACACGTACATATGTATCTAAGAACGTATAGACGCCCGAAATATCCATTTAGAAGTTTCCCGAGTTAAATACAACGAGTTTTCTCGTGACGTCTGTATGTATGTGCGTATGTGTGTATGTAAGTCGCATAACTCAAGAACGGTGTTTCCTAGAAAATTGAAATTTGGTATGTAGACTCCTAGTGGGGTCTAGTTGTGCACCTCCTTTTTTGATTGCATTCGGGTGCTTCTAAAGGGGGCTTTTTCCCCTTTTTGGGGGGAAATCCTTGCTAATTTCGATGCAAACTCAAGTGGTGTTATAATTTGGCGGACACTTGGCAATATAGGCCAGCCTTTTGTTCACCAAGTTTTGTCGCCAACTTGGCAACAAATTTGGCAATTTTTTGAAATATATATATATATTTAAAATCTGGTTTCAATGTGGCCATTGTTGGTGATATTTAGAGAGTTAGAGAGAGAATCACATTAAAATTGCAATAATAGGGAAATAACATTAAATTGGTGTAAAATTAAGTCATGTGATGCCATCAGCTCGTTTTTTTTTTTTTTTATTTTTATGATGAAGTATAAATGATGATATTGCGTAAGTTCAAGTTGTCATGTATAAAACGTTACTTGCTGAAACACAAGCTAAATGAGCAAAGAAATGCTTTAAAAATTATTATTTCCACCTTGATCCCCACTGCGATATAGTATTATAAAAAACAAAGACAAATAGAAAGTAAATATTACTAGTATATAAATGTGTATATAATCTTCTGTCGGAGAAGCCACGATACTTGTGACTAAGGCAATAATTCCGTGTTCTAATTGATTTAGAAGCATCGACAAAAAATGTTCCATGCTGAAAAATTAGGACTTAAATGTTCTAAAAGTGTAAAATATGAATTATTTCCTTATCCATGCAATAATTTATAGCAACCTCGCAGTTTTAAAAATTCGGTAGTACCGATCTCGTACCCAGATTCGTGGTTTTTCAGTGAAATTAAGCTAATTTCTTCTAATTTCGCGCTTAAGTAAACATGTTTTGATGTAATAAAGTATTTGTTGCTTTAAAGAAATTAAAATTGTAATTTTTATTTTATTTCTTTCAGTGTTGTTGTTTTTATTTTGTTGGAAAAAAAACTGTAAGAGTGTTTCATAAAATATGCAACTTTAAAAAAGTTATAATAGATCAGTTCCATATTATCTTTACTAATAATAAAGCTGCAAAACTCTCTGTCCGGATCTCGGTCTGTCAGGATCTCTGTGACGCGCATAGCGCCTACACCGTTCGGCCCGATTTTCATGAAATTTGGCACAAAGTTAAATTGTAGCATGGGGGTGTGCACCTCGAAGCGATTTTTCGGAAATTTGATGATGTTCTTTTTCTATTCCAATTTTAAGAACAAAATTATCATAAGATGGACAAGTAAATTACGAAATTATCATAACGTGGAACCGTAACATGGGCACAAGCCAATTGGTGAGATACGAAATTATCATAACGTGGAACCGTAACATGGATACAAGCTAATTGGCGAGAAAATTCACCACACATTATTTGTAAATATACAGACGAACCAAAACACCTTTTAATTTTTCTATTACGGGCAAAACCGTGCGGGTACTACTAGTTATGCATATCTTTGAAATTTACGTTCAATAATAGCCTCCGATTTAACCCGCTCGTAGATGTCTGGTGTGACGCCAGTAACGTAGTGCATGAATTATACCTTCAGTTGTTGAATGGTATTTGGTTTGTTAGCGTACACTTGAGAATTTATTTTATTTTATCCAATGATACCTTCGTTCCAGCCATTTCTAGCTTAAACGGTGAAGGGTACCATGGTGGTTGAGGGGGAGGGGAAGAAACTGAAGGGAAAACTTGAAATACATATACCTAAGTATACACACACACACACACATATATATATATATATATATATATATATATATATATATATATATATGTATGTATATATACACATAGATAAAGCTACATATCTATAAGGGGGAAAAGGCTTGAAAAAGTTAGTAGGCTGGAAGTGCTATATTGGGGCCGAGTTACTAGGAATTAATGAGTGAGAATGCTGTTACATACATATCCTCGTTTAAAATAAAAATTAACAGAAAAGTAAATGTGCAAAAATACTTATAGTGGAATGACTCTTGGTTAAAAGGTTGTATACATCCAAGTCGAAATGCCTGGTAACGGCCCACTGTAAACATCCACAATAACAACATTTTTCAAAAAAGGGAAAGAAACGGTTTAGTGAATCCTAATACGCGTATCTGTTTCTTCCACCGATGTTTACAGAAGAGGATCAGAAGAAGAGCCAAAAAAATCGGCTGTCATTTTGGAAATTAAGTATGTACACTTGAGACTTCACATAACCCCATAAAAAAGGCACGGGGGTAAAGATGACGCATTTGGCAAGGCAGGTCACTCCTGGTCACCTCTTGCATTGAAATATCACGCCCCTTTAATCTGTTTGTGATAATGTCGACTACTTCACGTGTTAAAATGAAATTGAATTGACTCAAATGGTCCATTCGTGTGTCGAGTGAACGCCAGGCAATGTCTGGATGCGTTGAATTAGATAAAACGTTGATTTAACTCATCGGGAGGAGAATGTTAGCGAAGCATGTGCTTGGTGGGCCTGATGAGTTGACTGCCATGGTAAGGAAGCCAAGTGATTCCTTCAATTTTGTACCTGGTTATGCTTTCCAAAAGCTGCCCTTTCGATAGTTGATTTAACTGAGTTGCCTCGTGTTAAAGAAGCTTTAGACGGGAAGGCCGTAACCAGCTCATTAGCATGTAACGAAGACGTTCTTCATTTGATTGTAACTGCAACAACACAACAAATGAAACGAGCTGATGTGTGCATCACATGACTTCCTTTTACTCCAATTTAATGTCATTTTCTCATTATTGACAGTTTTAATGTGATTCAATAGTTTACTCTCTAAATATTACCAGCAGTGACCAACTTGAAACCAGATTTAAAAAAAAATAAAATCGCCAAATTTGTCGCCAAGTTGGCGACAAAACTTGACGACCAAAAGGACTGGCGATATATTGCCAAGTGTCCGCCAAATTATATCACCACTTGAGTTTACATCGAAATTAACAACGATTTCCTCCTATAAGGGGGCAAAAGACCCCCTTAGGAACATCCGAATGCAACCAAAAGAACAGGTGCACAACTAGACCGCACTAGGAGTCTACGTGCCAAATTTCAACTTTCTAGGACATACCGTTTTTGAGTTATGCGAGATACATACGCACATACATAAGTATATAGGGACGTCACGAGAAAATTCGTTGTAATTAACTCGGGAGTCGTCAAAATGGATATTTCGGGTGTCTGTACGTTCCTAGGCATATATCCACGTGTGATTCTGTCGAAAAAAATACTGAACATTTATTCGGGGGTAAGAAAAATGGAAATTAAGGCCAATTTTTGGGTGAAAATTTTTTCGCGAATACAATACTTCCTTTTTTCTAAAAGGAAGTAAAAAGAAAGAAAACAACAACTGCTAATCCAACCGGAGTGTAGTAAATACTGAAAATTATAACAACATGGGTGTCAAAAAGTCATCTTAAAAGTAACTACATTAGATTCAAAGGTTGCTTACTTAATGGGACACCTGCTATGTATTCGCTTCTTGAATTTCTTATCAATTAACATGTACACTTTAAAAACGGGACACATGTATATTACGATATGCATTTTTAAAGCTATACACAGATAATACATACATCATATTATTAATAAGTATTTATTATTGCATAACTGCAAATGATTGCAGCTATTTCTGATCAGGTAAGATGTAACCATAGTGAAGAAGTTCGTTCATCATTATTATTGGCTCAAAGGGTTTCCTTCCAAATGTGGAAGTAGCCTAATAAGTTTTCAAACTTTTCTTCTGTTTGCAATGCCTCAAAATCCCGATTTTGAAACATCGAATACAACTTCAATTGATATCTCCAAGGCAACATTTTCCCTGCTCAACTTTTGAATTACCTTTGCTTTTAGAAATGATAAAATGTTTTGATCCGAGATATTAATCATTGATTCAATCGTCCCTTGAGATTGAAGTTTACATGTTAGATGACTGGAAAAATCGGCTTAAACATGCTTTCAAAAGTTAAGATACACTATGTATTTCTGATCTTGCTTCTCTGAAGTCGTTCTCGATAATATTAGTAAGACATGTTTTTAAATAGGATGAGATGTAATACGACAGATTAAAAATTGAGCGTACACTTTTTGCTTGCAATTTTCATAAAAAGAAATTTAAAAAAAATCCTTTAATTCCCTTAAGTTACTATGTTGATTAACCTTAAACTTTGAAGCACTGCTATTATTATGTTGTATAAAATGTGCTTACTTTGTTCTTGTTTGATATAGGAAAGTAAGTAGCGCACTTTTGTGTATAGAGCAATGCTGAAATTTAGACAGATGTTACGCAACAACATACTTAAATTTGAAACTGTTTAAAAAAGCTTTAACCCTTAAACTTGCACCCCCATGAGCCAATGCTACCCATAAATTAATAAAAGACTTTTTCTTTTTACTTTTTAAAAATTTTATTATATTTTTTTATTTATTGTAAGCGGGCTAATCGCATTGTATGTTAACTTGTTTAACAGTACCATTCCCTGAGAGACTGCTTAGTTTCCTATGTCTAAACTATTTGGGATTTCAGTAAATTACCGCCCATTAGCCAGGGCTAAAGCAGAAATAGTCCTCGGTTGGAAATGACTGAGCTGGCGGTGTATTTCATGTATTTTGGATTTATTTCAAGTCTGAAAATTCAAACTTTTTTTCTCAAAACTATCACGCGTTTCTGGCTTACTAGCATCTTTTTCATTAAGAACTTAACTTACTCTAATTGGCCCTTCTAGCGCTTTTTTTTTTTTTTTTTTGAGCGATTGATTTGGTGTGCCACAGTTTGGAGACTTTTTCGCAATTTTTGGCAACGTATGGTCAAAAAAATATATGTTCTTTGTGTGGAGAACCGCTTGGTTTAACCCTTAAACTCAATTCAAACAAAGGCCAATTAAATGGCTACCAAGCAGATCAGCAGGATTAGGTCAAAATTTGACTCCAGTGTTGTTGAACCTATTATAGGACGCGTTAACAGTAGTGGTGGCGTTAGGTTGACGGGTTGTAAATGGAAATGTAAACATACTTGTAGTGGGAATGGTCAATTATATTGAAACAGAAACTTAACGGCACGTTTTTATTGTAAGCTTTTTCAATCCGAGTACAAGGGAATAATTTTCTAAACTGTATATGATAAACTGATTTTGAATGCAAAAGTTACATGCATTTGAATTATTTAGTTTGGTTTTCAGAGTTTCGCTTGCGCAATTAACAAATTAATGTCAGTTTGCCCCTTTCATATGTGTCCCAAGGTGACAAAAACAGGCAATGGCTGTATGTAAAGAACAACGTCTTGGAGACGTTAACCTTCAATGGCACTTTAAAATACTGGGGCCTCGGGGACAATAAACCATGAAAAACATACCTCAGACGTCATTTGTTTTCAAGGAATTCCCGTTCCTAAATAAGTATCAGAGTTGTAAGTGCTTATTAGTCGGTTAAGGAATTAATAAAAAATAATCTTTTCATTTTTTACGTAAGCATTTTGAAATGCTCACATGGTTTACCTTAAGTTGTTTGTTTTACAAATTTATCCTTTTTTTTTCTGGTTCTTGTAAAACATATCCATCCTTGAACCGAAGCATAAACACAGTATCGGTTATATACTTCATATAAGTTACTTAACCGATATCATGTTTCATTAAAAAACAAAAATGTATGTTGCTTTGCCGTTTTTGTTTTAAATCTAATGGTGTGTATTAAAACTTGTATTTTTTTTCTTTGACATTTAATAAGATTTGTATTGCATTTTCTCATTAAAAATATTTTTATTCCAGTGTCTTCTACACAAGACAGAAGGGGACCAGTTTTTACGTATGAACCTCCAAATAAAGTGGAATTCTCAAACGCAACTGGAACAGTAATTCCCTGTTCGGCTGAAGGAATTCCTTCCCCAGCCATTCGATGGGCTCATGCCTTAGACGGCAGCTTCATAACAGACGTTCCTGGCCTAAGGCATACTAGGCCTGATGGCTCCCTAGTCTTTCCACCATTTAGAGCAGAAGATCATAGACATGATGTACATAATACGGTCTACAAGTGTATAGCGAGCAATTCAGTCGGATCTATTGGTAGCAGAGATGTCAGCGTAAAAGGAGGTAAGTAATACTTTTACCATACAATTTAAAAACTTAATATTTCTTTGTTTTCGAACAGATATCATTAGTTACTGTCACACTAAATATAATGCATAATCAAAACAAATATATATATATATATGTATATATATATATATATATATATATATATATATATATATATATATATACATATATATATATATATATATATATATATACCAGTTCTGCCCTTTTTCTTTCTCTCTTATTGCAATTCTGGCATGTTAACTGTTGGTTTTTCTTTTAAGTTTTTATTAGTACCAGTTTTCAGTAATGAGCGTTTTTTTTTAAATTGATTTTTCATACAATTTAAAAACTTAATATTTCTTTGTTTCCGAACAGAAAAATCAATTTAAAAAATAACGCTCATTTGTGAAAACTGGTACTAAAAAAACATAAAAGAAAAACCAACAGTTAACATGCCAGAATTGCAGTAAGAGAGAGAGAGAGAGGAAAAAGACAGAACTGGTATTTTTCGACAGCAATACTTACGCAATTTTAATTTCGTGAAGAAAAACAAAAGTTTTACAAATGCAATGCAAAGACTTCTTAGCAGTCGTTACACTCATAATCGTCAAACCTCAGATTTTACATGATATACATAATTTAATACTTTACGGTCAAATTAAAAATGAAGTGCAGAAATATAGTCCTATGCATCATAGTTGAAATAAACAAACAAGACATTTTTTTTACACTCTCTAAACTGACATTAACCAAGTTAGCAATCATAAGATGATGTGAAATTACTATTTTTAAAATTCTAACTGCAAAATACTGTTTTCCTTTCATTTTCCACAAAACTATTTAGCTAATGTTTTTTTCTTTTTTTTTCAAAATCAACAGAAATATTCGGCAAGGTCAAAACCGATGACTAGAAGATAAGTCTAACTAATATATTTTTCAAAGCATATTAATATTCAATTTCATATTTCCTATGATATTTTCTTTAATTTTTGATACTCCGGCAATTATTTTGTGTTTTGTTTAAAAATAAATCATTAAATAACAGTTTCATTTTTAGAACATTTAGAAATGCTTCTATTTTTATGCAAAAAATCATCAGAAACATTGCAATGTTATCCAAATAGACATTCTGATTCATATCAATCCGAAATCTCTTTCAATACTAGTAGCCATGTTTAAAATCATTTCCATTTCTAAATTCAGACTTTCGTGCAATATTTGCTTTAATCTTAGTCGCCACGGAAACCATTATTTGAACAATAATCTTGGGAATGTCTTTGTAATGTTCAGTGCCCTGTGAATTCTTACAGGATGATCAATACGATTCATTTGGAATACAACAGGGATATTCAATTTTCCCCTGCGTAATGTCAGCTAATAGAATTAGAGAAATGTCAGTTCCTTCTCCCAGTACTACTTAATCAGATTTTCTGGGAGTGAGCTTACCATTACTGAAGTTGGAAATCAAATATTAGCCGGGATTCTTCTTGGGAGAACATTAATTATATCCATGATTGTTGCGCATAGTTAAGAAATCAAATTAAACACGAATAAACTTTTTTTAAAGGCGTTGCTTTATCTCTTGGGGTAATTCGTTTATGTATTTTAAACGTGAAATAAAGAAAATTGGTTTTACAAACTGGCAGCACAATAGATGTTGATTTACTTCTTTTTGTAAAGATTGAACATCCAGTATATAACTAAAACAAGTACAAAAGATGATTTTTTCCTCTCTTCTTCTTCTTCTTTTATTATTATTATTATTATTATTACAATTTCTATAACAATTACTATTGTTATTATTATAACTATTATTATTATTAGTAGTAGTAGTATTACTATTATTATTATTATATTATTACTATTATCATTATTATTATTATTATTATTATTATTTTACTATTATTATTATTATTATTACTATTATTATTATTATTATTATTATTATTATTATTACTATTGTTATTATTATTATTAGTTTTGAAATTTTATGCCAGGGAATTATTGAAAAGAGGTTAAATATCTCCTAAAATGTAAAAATATGTTCAAATTCTAGACAAACTAAGGTATTTTAACAGGACATTATGCTTTCGTCAATTTATAAAACGATTTGCAAGAACGTGTTTCACTGTATCGCAGTTGCATGAGTGGAACCGATGATTTTGTTAGAAGGATTAATTATGCTTCTGAGTCATTTCATGTATGCAAACTCAGAAGCTGTTACATCACATTAATCGCTTTAACAGTGGAGAAGAAATGAAAAAAAATGGATACTTTTAAAAAATGGGAGGAATTTAGATCTTCTAAACTTTAAATAAAAAAAGAAATGGTTTATGAACAATTAATACCAAGTATTTCTCGATATTACTATACTGCAAAAATGTAAAGAAGGTGAAAAATGTAAAAAATTGTACTCTTAATTATACAATGTACACTGAAGTACTTGTAGAAAAAAAGAAAGTCATCCTCAGTGTCTAGGAGCAACATTTTAACAAAACTATGTTGAAATTAACGTATATTTTGAAAACATAAAATTAAAAAATTACCACTAAGTATTTGATAAAAAATGAGTAATATTAAAAATTATAATATTGCAAATGCAAAAAAAAAAAAGAAAAAAAAAGAAAAAAAAAGAAGAAAAAAAAAAGTCTACGCTGTAGCGCCTGTTTTTGAAACAAGTATATCAGATTAATTTTAATGACGGAAAATATTTTGATCGATTTTAAGATAATCACATTGAATAAAATCCAAGAAATCCAAAATATTTTTAAAAACTAAAGTGTTTAAAAATCGGTTTAATAACTTAAATACTCTTTGAATATCGTTATCAAATTTGTAAGTAGTTAGCTACGTTACAAAGGTGGTTTTAAACATTAACGACTTAGTAATGGTAAACAATTTCAATACTTAAAACATTTTCAAAATAAATTTTAAATCATATAATCCTTCTAAAAATACCTTAAACGAAATGTGATGCAGAAGAATCATTTACTCTGATTATTAAGATTCAAACAGGAATGTTGGCTCTCAAAGAGAAGTAAAAAATATTTAATTGAAAAACATGTTCTTAAAGCGGAATAGATGGGCGTTGGTGCTTAATTTGAGTATTTTATTAAGTGGGCGTATTACCGTTTATAACCCGAGTAAAAATTGAAAAAAGATCACAGTGCCATTAAGAATGCATTGGCAAAGAACTTAAAATCCAACAGACCATTCAGGAGATAAAAGAAATAAGAAAATGGGATTCCCTTCGTCTTATAATGGTACTGAAAATGTAATTGCAGACAGACGTAAATGCTCTTCGGGGTATTCGGGATAGAAGTGTAATTAAGACAGGAGGGGGACTGTGTGTCCTACACTTTGAATCTTTTAATCGATACCCTAAGCTGCTTTGCGCCCCAAGTAGGATTGATGGATAGAATAATAAGCTTAGTCAATGGAAAAGAGTTCCGCATTTTTGTTTGCTTTTGCTCCGGAGAGTGATTTTAAGTTCTGCAATCAAGGCAACATTAGGAATGAAGAATAATGGATAAGTGAATGATTATTACTTGAAGGAGAAGTTCACTCCAGATTAAGTCATATGGCAGAAAAAGTTTAATATTTGTGGTGACAATTCAGATTTCGAACTATTTTGCCAAGTTGCAATTCTGTCAATGAGAAAATGAGGGTTAGTTGGAGAAACAAAAACAAATTGTAATACAACACCTCTAGTGATTTCTCTACGACAGTCGTGTCCAATCTGTTTCTACCTGATGGTTTTGCACGTCATATTTAAATAATTGTCAAGTGCCAAAATACATACATAGTTTTTCCAGATAATTAAAATTTTTCTTATACCATGAGAAAATATGGAAAAGGAGATAATCAAAACCCAATAACTGTTGTTATCTTTATTAAACTCATTTTAATAAACTTATCTATTTGCCAGAAACCAATTTCTGAATATTTGACTTTAAATTTGTAACATTGTCATTCATCGTGCTTTTCGATTTGTTACATTTAACATTCAACGGGCAATACAAATCAGCTTCGTAGGCCAGATCTGACCCGCAGGTCGTAGGTTGAGCACCATTGCTCTAAAACTCTATTGGTGATTGATGACTAGGTAACAAATAACATATAGTCGGAAATCCGCGTGTTCCGAAGCAACTGTGCAGCCGTAATCTTTATTTGAGGATAACACTGGAAAAGGTCATATACCAAAATTGAAGGATAATGCATTTTCTTTTCCAGCAGGTCTGCAAATGTAAAGTACCTTGTTTCAAATTTTAATTCCGAATTTTATTTTACATGCTATTGACGGTTCTACCAGTGAGGCAATGTAGATGTTTCTATTTACTCTATTCATAGATGTCCATACTTACTTAAGGGGGTCCGGGACACAAAACTCGTCAAATTTTGCAATTTTTTTTTTATCATTTGAAAAATTACTCCGTTTTCTTCTGCTTAAAAGGACGTTTGAATATTGTTTCTATCTTAATTAGAACGAAAGATACAATTATTTTTGTTGCATGCACCTATGTAATGTATATTTAACTTTAAAACTTTAAACGCGTTTTTCCCCATGATGCAATTTTCCTCGATTTCTTGCATTCAAACTCTTAAAAGTCAGGAAGCGATAAAGATAAAGTAATAAAATTTGGAGCATATCTTTTTCAAACAGTTTACTTTAACTTTTATTCGGCTAATTAAAAAAAAAAAAAAGTTTGCTGAAAAAAATATGATTTAAAAAAAAAAGTATCTTCGAATTTTTCGTAATTTTTCTTCAATTATTTTTTATTTTTTATTAAATCAATACTTTTAAAATCGCCGAATAAAAATTAAAGTTTAGATATTTGCATAATTTTTTTGAAAAAAAAAATTGAAAATGGACCAAGAATATTTTGAGTTATAGCAATTTAAATCAAACCCATTTTTTGTTAAAAAAACAAATTAAATTGAAATATATATATATATATTTTTAACATTTATGTTATGATTTTCCTTATTAAATAGATGGTGATTCAGTACAAAAAATTTCAAAACTCTAAAGTATTTAATAAAAAAAATTTCAAAATGTGTCCCGGACCCCCTTAAAAACTTCAATCTTCAAGAAATATGCCATTTAATAAGTAACTAAATAAATTTTATTAAACTATTATTTGACTTTTAGCCAATTTTTGCTTAAATCTTCAGGATTCGAATGCACCTTGTTCATGAATGAAGAATAATTCATCAAGCAACGTTTAATGATGTGTGTATCTTAAAGTTAATGATGCGTGTTTTGATTAGCTCTTAATTTCTTAAGTTACACAGCAGATGATGGGTAATTGTAGTCAGAAAATAGTGGATAAAAGTATAAATACGTAAAACCTGAATTTTTAGTAAAGAAAAGTGTTGAGTTCACGTTTGACTTCGACTGGGTCATTATCGAGCTAATTTAATCAGTAAAAAAAAATCATGCATTATTATTTATCATTTGAGTAACATTACTAAGTAAAAAATTCTGTACCTCCAAGCCAGAAGGACGTATGTCCGAAAATTGCGCTTTTCTGTTTGTTAGTGCGTTGCATGTAGAAGTGGATTCCGCATTGAGCCATGAGAACGTAATGGGGTCGTTTTCAAAATTTTAGAAGTATTTTTTTTTTGAAAGAGTATGCTTAAAAAACACAGGATCTGACCATTTTTAAAATAATTTGTTCAAGTTTAATATTTTTAAAAAAATTACTTTAATCGGTGCGCTTTTATTGTTTACGCTTCAGCCGATGACATCACAAATGATTAAATGCTATTCACATAGCAAAATATTTAATTCGCATCTTTACTCACGTGTGTTGGCAACGATATTGTCGATAGCAAGCGTAGAGCGCAATATTTAATTCGCTTCTTGATTATCCGCGTGGAAACGCGCAATAAAGGTGCGCCAGAGTGCATAATTTGTGACGTCATAGAGACCACGCCTTGTTTGAAAAATCAGACATTTAAAAAAAAAATAATTAAAAAATAACTGTTGGGAAAATGAAAATATTTTCTGGGTTCATGTTTTTTTTCTTCCTTTGCTCATACTATCAATTTCAGTGACTAAAATTAATGCTTTTGACTGAAACAAACAACCCCATTCTTAAAAAGGAATCATTTTCCATTTTTACTGGGGTTAAGAGAGCGCGCGTCCCATTTTTTTCATTCGCCAGAAAAAATTTTTTTCCTCTCTACTGTAAAATAATCATAATGTGGTTTACGTTCCTCTGGCTCTGAGGTACAGAGTTAAGCTTTGTTATATTTAATACTTAAACTCATTTTTTGATTTTATTTTTAACCTTGGACAATAGAATGGTTTTAAGATAAATAAATACCTTTGTGCTGAATAGTAAAGTCAGAACAAACAACGTAAGTAGAAGCAAATTTGTAAATTACCGCAGACACGTGTTTCGGCGTTACAGGGAACGCCTTTTTCAATGCAAAAAATAATGAGCTTATGGATGAAAAGACATCCGACAAAAGCCAAGAGCAGATAAGCATGCAGCTTAAAAGATAAAAACAGCGGATTAGCCAAACACCAATGACAAAGTTATAAACCGATAACGAACCAATAGGAATGCAAGCAAAGGCCAGGAGCTTTCCCTTAGGTACGAACCCAGAAAGAAAGAATTCAATTGGACAAGGATTAAGCCGAAGCTTAAACAAAAAGAAAAGAAATTGTCAGTAACCGTGAACCGCAAGAAAGGAAAAGCAGAATGGAAAACCATGAAATAAGGTAAACAAAAACAAAAATTTTCGAAAAAAGGAAAAATAAAGATAAATAGAAGAAAATTGGGGGGGGGGGGGTGTCAATCAAGACAAAAAGGTAAAAATAAACAAAGGAAGATAGATAAAAATGAGTGGGAAAAAAGGGGGGTATGCAATTTGTGTTTTTGTTTTTGTTTTCGGAATTTTTGTCTATTGTTGTATTTTGATCGTGACTTTTTACTTCTTGTTTCTTATTCATTCCGTTAGTGTTTGATTTTGTTTATTTTCATTTGTTTTGGTTTTGCTTTTGATTATGTCTCAAATCAATAGGTTTGCCAATCTTCGGATTAAGAAATTTCGTTTTTTGAACCATTTAAAATTTCTTCAAGAGTGTAGGCGCAAGAAAATTATTCCGAAGTTTATTTCTTTGAAATGTAATTTACCACGTTCTGTAAAAATTGACAAAGTAATCTTTCGGTCGAAATTGGCTTTACTCAGAGCTTCGATCCAGGAAAATAGGAAACATTTATCGTTTATTGAACGTGAACTTTATGATTTACATCTTTCGGTTTCTAATTCCATTCCCAACTTTAACATTATTGACAGAAATTCTTGGTCTAGAACCCTTCGTTCCTCTGATAAACATCAAATTGTTTTGAAAAAGAAATTAGCTATGCTTTGTAAATCTTCTCATGTCGTTCCTCTTGATAATTTACCTGTTGTTAATAAGAATGTTGTTGTTAATCTTTCTAGCGTTCCATTAAGTAATTCTCAAATTGAGGCTCTAAAATGTAATGATAATTTTGCTGTGAGTGTTAATCCTTCTTTTTCAAAGCTTATTGCTCCTGTTGAGAAAGCTTTTAAATTTAGTGCCTTAACTTCCTCTCAAAAAGATTCGATTCGGCATCTTATAGCTTCTAATATTGACTTTAACTCGAAAATTTCTAAACCTGTATTTGCTAATACTGTTAGCCGTTCTGTTAAAGACTTAGTTTCGAATTCTGATCTGGTTGTTACCAAAGCTGACAAGGGTGGCCAAATTGTTGTTCTTGACAAATCATCTTATGTTGATAAAACTAATGATTTGATTTCTTCTGGACCATATGCTGAAATTTCTAAAGATCCTAGTGATAAAGAGTTAAAAACTATTGCATCTGCTGTCAAGTCTGTTAAGTCTATTCCTTCAAATGTTAAACGCTCTGTTGTTCCATCTATTGCTAATTGTGCTAGATTTTATGCTTTACCTAAGGTGCATAAAGCTGGTATTCCTTTCAGGCCGATTGTTTCCAATATTGGTACGGCTTCGTACAAACTTGCAAAATATTTAGTCTCTGTGTTTTCTCCCCTTAGGAGTCACAATTTATTTACTATTAAAAATTCTGTTGAGTTTGTTAAAAAAATTCATAGTTTCGTTCCAAATAATTCTTTTATGGCTTCTTTTGATGTGAACTCTTTATTTACGAACGTTCCTGTCGAGGGTTCATTGTTATGCCTTCGTAGAAGACTTTCTGAATTTCATTTCACCAATACGGAAATTGAGGATTTAATTTTCCTTACCCGTACTTGTCTTAAGCAATGTTCTTTTGTTTTTAATGGGAATTTTTATATTATGTTAGATGGTCTGGCTATGGGTAACCCACTTAGCCCCATTCTTAGTGATATTTACATGCATTATTTTGAGGTTAAGCTGTTCCAAAAACTGCAGTTCCAATTTTATGTTCGGTATGTTGATGATTGTTTTGTTCTAATGAACCAGAATCAGTTTGAGAGTGATGAGGTTTTATCTATTGTAAACTCCATTGATCCTCATATTCAATTTTCTTGTGAGAAAGAACGGAATAATTGCATTTCATTTCTTGATGTACTTGTTTCTCGTACTGAAATTGGTTTTGAAACTACTGTTTATCGCAAACCTTTTGCTGTCTCTTTACCTCCTCATAGACTATCGTCTCATCCTCCAAATCAAAAATATTCTGCTTTCAATTCTTTTGTTTATCGCGCAATTAATATTTGTTCTTCGTCGGAACTTCTTAAAGTGGAACTTAATTATCTTAAAGCTGTGGCAATTGATAGAGACTATCCGCCAACTTTGATTGATTCCATTTATAAAAAACTTTCAAATAAATCCCAAACTAATGTTCTTAACCGAACCTTCATCAAAAAGAATTTGGTTGTTTTGCCATTCTTTCCATCTGTAAGCTATCAGGTTGCTAAGATTCTAAAACGTTTCCAATTCCAGGTGGTGTTCTCTCCTATTAATAAACTTTCATTCTCTTCTCTTAAAGATCCTATTCATCCTCTTAATTGTTGTGGAATTTATAGAATTAATTGTAGTTGTAAGCTTGCCTATATTGGACAGACTCGGCGTGCTTTAAAAATTCGCTTGAAAGAGCATCAAAATTATGTGAAAAAACAACAATTAAACAAGTCTAGTATTGCTCAACATTGTTGGGATTCGAATCACTCTTTTGATTTTAACTCTTATCAGATTATCCAAAAATGCCCCAATTCATCAGATCTTGACTTTTGGGAATCGTTTCATATTTTGAGGAACAGTTCTAACTTAGTTAACGATCTTAGTTCAGTTCCATATTTTTCTAACATTTGGCTCCCATATCTTTAATACCCCCCTTTTTTCCCACTCATTTTTATCTATCTTCCTTTGTTTATTTTTACCTTTTTGTCTTGATTGACACCCCCCCCCCCCAATTTTCTTCTATTTATCTTTATTTTTCCTTTTTTCGAAAATTTTTGTTTTTGTTTACCTTATTTCATGGTTTTCCATTCTGCTTTTCCTTTCTTGCGGTTCACGGTTACTGACAATTTCTTTTCTTTTTGTTTAAGCTTCGGCTTAATCCTTGTCCAATTGAATTCTTTCTTTCTGGGTTCGTACCTAAGGGAAAGCTCCTGGCCTTTGCTTGCATTCCTATTGGTTCGTTATCGGTTTATAACTTTGTCATTGGTGTTTGGCTAATCCGCTGTTTTTATCTTTTAAGCTGCATGCTTATCTGCTCTTGGCTTTTGTCGGATGTCTTTTCATCCATAAGCTCATTATTTTTTGCATTGAAAAAGGCGTTCCCTGTAACGCCGAAACACGTGTCTGCGGTAATTTACAAATTTGCTTCTACTTACGTTGTTTGTTCTGACTTTAATAGAATGGTTTATTCAAAGCGTGACATTTTAATGTTTCTCAAGATAGTAATATTTATTTCATTTTAAAATCGTTCGTTTAGGTAAAAAAAAAGGGGAAGGGGGTAATATGGTTTAGGATTTTTGTCAAGTGTTTTATGATTTTTTTCCTAATTGCATAAAAATGCTAGTTATTTTATATTAAATAATTATGACGATTTATGTTACGAAATGACGGTAATGGATGTGCAATTTTCAAATGTTTAATGAAACTGTCCTTCATATTTTTTCATCAAAAGTTTTGACTAAATTATTGTTTGATTGAAGACTAAAAAAACATGCAGGTCTAAAGAATCAAATAAACTTTGAATGAAGTAAAATGTAATAAAGAAATGTTTCAGAATATAAAAAATTTGAAAGCATCAATATGTCTTCATTCCGGCCTGTCATTTTCTGCTTCACTCGTCGGTTACTTCGAAGAAGAAACTAAATTAGACGTAGCTTAGAATTTAATGCATTTAAAACGCCTTTTTTTTTCATTTCTTTAACCGTGATGTAAAAAAATAAATAAATAAATAAAACGGCAAAAGAAGTTCTCGATTCGCTTCCGAACTTAAAACCAAAAAATGCGGAGTTGATGCAAGAAACCGAAATTTCGTACAAAATAAAATAGATGCAAATATGTGAATGAGATTGCTGTTTGAGGGCGGAAGGAAAATAAAAGAAAAAGTTGGAATATTTCCCCGGAGCCCCCTTTCAAAGCTAGGGAATGATGGATGATAGTGAAGCCTTTTCCGTCACCAACTTTTTCGGGGTAATAAGGCCCCTATTTTCCCCGGCCCTCCCCTTTTCCGAGGCATGTTGGGTCACAACTTTCCCGCAGAATCAATGGCTATTTGTTATGGAAATTTTTTTTCTCCGGGAAGGAGGATGTGCCAAACGACGACTTTGCGTTTTTCGGCGGGAAAACAGGATCGAAACACGGGTTCCGGGAAATAACCAGAATAAGAGTGGACGAAAATGCATTAAAACGATGAAAAAACGCTTGGAGGATGAATTTAAGCAAGTGAAGGAAAATAAAAAATGTGAAAACAGGGTAGGGCGAGCCGGAGTTGGGAACAAGAACAAGGTTGGACGAGTTAGTTGGACGAGACAGGAAGGCATTTTTCATAATTTCAGAGAAATGAAATAATAAAAAATAAAATTATAAAAAGTTAGAGTTTTTAATCCACTATTTTTCTTTATTTTAAGGGGTCAAAGTACCTTTCAAACATTTTGTTTTAAATTTAAGTAAAATTTTATATTTCTTTGAAATCATAACATGCATACTTATTTCTTAATCAATAATTTGTTTTCAAAATTTAAAAATATTGCCTACTTTAAAAAAAAAAAAATCAAAATGAGGAAAATTTCAATTTTTTAAAATTTTTAAGGCTTTTTTATTTTTGCACTAATTTGAATAAAGTTTTTTGCTAAGCGATCACTATAATCATCTCTAAAAATTTGTGCATTCATTTACTTATGAGTTTATTAGAAAATTTCTGTGATTAACTATGTAAAAAATCAAAGTTTTTTTTAAATTGGTTTTTAAAAGTTTAACATGCTCTAAACATTCAAATAATTTATAAAATGCTTATCCAATGCACAGTTTTGTCAAATATGTTATCCCAATTGCAAAAAGCATTACTTTAAAGCTATAGCTTCAATAGAAAAAATCTTTACGGATTCTAATGACATGAAAACACAAAAAAGCGATCATCAAGAAAAAGTAGTTTAAAGTTTTTCTTTTGCATAAGAAGACATAGCGAGCATGGGCTAAAACCACTCATAACTTTTTAAATATTTGAAATAAAGCAATGAAACTTTTCCCCTGTGTTCAGAATAGTTTTTAATTTTGAAATAAGCGATAAAAATGTTTTTGATCGTTTCATCATTTTTGAGGTACTGTAACCCCTTAAATGGGTATTTTATTATGGAAAAACCGTAAAATTCAGAGTAACAGACGTACAAACAAAAAAAAAAAACGTTCGTAAATATGTAAACAACATGATTAAAAAGGATGAGTTAAAAAAAAAAGTTTCTACGTGTTAAAGAATAACGACAAATCATGTTTGTCGATGTTTTTAAAGGAGCTCTACTTCTAAAAATAAAATGTAAAAACATGCGACGCAAAGAAAAGCTCGAAACGCTTACATCTTTTTATACTAAAATATAACCCTGAAATATATAAACCTTGAAATTAAGTGTCTAACTAATTGCATATATCTAGGGCGCTGAATGCGATGGTGGTTGTAAGGGTTTTTTCGCTACTTTCTTTCTTTTTTTTTTTTTTTTTGAAACATACTCGATTGAAATATAGCATATAATTGTATATTTAAGTGTCGTCAAACTCAGTACATCGGACGAAAACCCGGAAAATGTTCATGCACTTTTTAAATATTAGAACAAAATTAGGAGTACATCATTAATGGACATGAAACCTAATAATAGAGATTGAAAACATACGATAGTTAAGAGACTGACCAATAGCTACTAGAAAGTCTCATAAGTGTTGCATAGCTAACTACCGATATATATGATGTTGAAATATATTATTGCATGCTACATTTCAATCGCTTCTCTCTCGAGAATGGTAAAGTTAGAAGAAATTAGATCCTCTACACCGGATTCAACGCCCTTAAAATACATAAATAAGAACTATGTTTCGTTTTTTCCCCCTACAAATCAAGCTCATATACCTTCATCTCGTTAGAATAACTGAACATTAAATAACACTATTTAATTCGTTGCTAGTTTTAAAAAAAGAAAAAAAAAACATTGCTTTTAAAGCAGATACTTGCAAATTGTGCTCTCAAAGAAAATATCTCAACTCAGAAGAAGAGTGAATGAATAAAAAAATAAGTGAAAACGTGAATGAATTAATAAATGAATGAATAAGTGATTTCTTTACTAATAATAAAGCTGAAAGTCTCTCTGTCCGGAGGATGTCTGTAGGATGTCTGGATGTCTGGATCTCTGTGACGCGCATAGCGCCTAGACCGTTCGGCCGATTTTCATGAAATTTGGAACAAAGTTAGTTTGTAGCATGGGGGTGTGCACCTCGAAGCGATTTTTCCAAAATTTGATGTGGTTCTTTTTCTATCCAATTTTAAGAACAAAATTATCATAAGGTGGACAGGTAAATTACGAAATTATCATAACGTGGAACCGTAACATGGACGCAAGCCAATTGGCGAGAAAATTCACCATACATGATTTGTAAATATACAGGCGAACCAAAAGACCTTTTATTTTTTCTAATACGGGCAAAGCCATGCGGGTACCACTAGTAGTAAATAAAGGAGCGAGTAAACAAAATAAGCTATTTCACTTAGCCCCATCCACTTTGCCTCGCATGTACTTCATTGATTGTAGAAAATATTTAACACACAAAAAGCTTAATGTTAACTAAATAAATATTTCACATAGTATTCGAAGGTCTCAATTAATATGTAAAGTATTAATAACAAACACTTTATCTTTCATAAGAAACAAATTATTTTTTGACTTGCAACAAAGTATTACAATATGAATATCAATTTTTTGAAAATTGCCTGTATTATCACATGCTTTAATCTCCGGCGGTATTTCATTACTGACTGGAATAGATTACATGTGCTACTATATGGTTAAACTATTACCAGATAGGTGGGGCTAAAAGCAGAATAAATATTTCACCATTTCACTTTGCCCCACATTCCCCTACATTACTGAAAGTAGTATTTCCAAACCCAATTTTATAGTCGACTCACCGCCACTCTCCTCTACCACTTTTTAGTAAGATGGTATAGAGTTCAATCTATGGATGTATTTCCTATTCTTTACTCCATCTTGTTAGGCATGATGGAGTTAAACTTTGTTTTCTTGTACTTATAGCTAATATTGTGACGTAAACAGACAACTTTGCCCCAACAAAATGAAAACAATTTAGTATTAAGGGGTCACAGTACCTTTTGAACATTTGTTTTTTTAATTTATGTAAATTTTGATTTTTTTGAAATTATAACATGCGCACTCATTTCGCAATCAATAATTTATTTTAAAATCTTAAAATATTGCCGAAATTTTTTAAAAATTGAAAAAATTTAGGAAAATTTATATTTTTAAAAATCCCTAAGGCTTTTTTTTTTTGTTTTTGCACTTATTAAAAAAAGCTTTTTGTTAAGTAATCAGAATAATCAACTCTAAAAATCTGTGCATTTATTTGCTTATATATGTATTAGAATATTTTCTGTGATTTATTATGTAAAAAATCGTAATTTTGTTTTTAAAATAATTTTGTTTTTAAAGGAATAACATGCTTTAAACATTTGAGTAATTTATAAAATGTTTATCCAATGCACAGATTAGTTAAATATATCCTGATAGTTAAATATAAATATATATATATATGTATTGTAGTTAAATATATCCTGATTGCAAAAAGAAAAAATTAAAGCTGTATCTTTAATAGAAATAAATCATTAGGGATTCTATTTGCATGAAAACACAAAAAAAAAAAAAAAAAAAAAAAAATCACCGAGAAAATGCGGATTAAAGTTTTTCTGTTCTGTAAGAAAACATAACGAGCATGATCTAAAACTACTCAAAACTTTTTAAATATTTGAACTAAAGCGATGAAACTTTTCCTCTATGTTTGGAATAATTTGTCGTTTTGAAATAAGCAATAAACTTTTTTTGATCATTTGATCATTTTTCAGGTACTGTAACCCCTTAAAAGGCATGACGTGTCCAGACATTGGTAGAAAACACTAGCTTTCAAGCAAATATATTAAAAATATAACAGTTGCTTACTAAAAACTGGTAGCTCAAACTGTTGATATATAAACGTTCAATTTGGTTAATAAATTAAATTGGTGGCTACTTGACAATATTTTATCCAGCTTTTACATCAGTTCGAAAGATAATCAATCATTGAAACTAAAGAATACATTCAGCTTCCAAAATTTTGACACACACATATGCCTACACACACATACACATACCCCGCCCCCACGCACACACATTCATACACACTACTACCCACACACTTATACCAGCACACAGGCGCAAACACATATGCCTACCCACACATACACATACTCCTACACATAAACACATACCCCCACACACAAACACACACGCCTACATACACTAACTCGTGATTGCGAAAAACATAATTTGAATTCAAGATGTCAAAATTCAAATTAATTTTTTTTAAATTCATTTAAAATACATTCATATAAAACGTTATCAAGAATTATTACACTACTTCTTAACAAAAGACAAATTGGCGATATCATGCCATGAAACAAAAACTATTCATCCCATTTTAAAAGAGATTAGATGCTCCGTCCCGGAAAACTCCGTTCTCACTACGGAAAGAAAAGAACTCGTATTCGAAAACACTATTCTTTACAATATTCCCATCTGCTGCTTCCCACGGAACATCCTTCATAAAACCTTTTCACGCCGGTTGAATACCTAAATTACCTGCCCTTAATGACCCTAAACGGAACAAGTTAAAACTGCCGCTGATAGCAATCTGTCGCATCCTGTAGCAGCGCGTGAGGTGAGGACCGATTACTGTCACAATGAACAGCAGGTTGTTTAACTGCTTGTTGGCAACACTCCCCGCTTAAATATTTTTTGTGGGAAGTAGTGTGTAATTGAACGTCAATGACAAGTGGTTGTTAAAAATTTATTAATAAAATTGAGCTTTCGCTTGATATTTGTTTTTGAATGCCTACCTAATAAGAGTTAACCCCTTCAGACCTGGTGTCCGGTATACCGGATATACACGTTAAACAGCTGCTAATCATTTAATAATTGATTTAGTTAGTTGATTTTTTTGTAGTTGACTCTTTGCATTCTGCTTATTATAATCTGTGAAATAATTTTTCTTTTTGGGATTGACAACACTGACATATAAGGATTGAGAGATAGAGAGTGGCTCATTTCTCCAACCATGGATTTTCATCCGAAAAGCAAGGTTTTTTTCCTGATTTTTTTAGAAATATATAATATTTAATTAATCGTTTCAAAAGCTTATATTATGTTTTATAATTGTTTGTATAACATTTTATAATGGAGTTTGTTCGGTATTTTATCGTTTTTGTATATGAAATATTGATTTCAAAAATATAAGTCCGGAATATTGGACGTGCCATAACTCTTTTAATTTTTCTCCTAAAAACTCAAAATTTTGTCTATAAAATACACTTTACCATAGTACACTGTGTCCCAAATATCAACATTTTTATTCCAATATTTCATAATTCCGACTGAAGGGGTAATGATGATTTTAAGGAATTCGCATTTTCAGTGATTGTGCAACATAAAAAAGGAAAAGAAAGAAAGCACATACGAACAATATCTCCCCAGCCCCCCCCCCCCTAAAAGAAAGATAACTAAGTTTGAGCTTTCAAGCAGACGCAAGCATCTGCGAGACATACAGGAGCTTATTTCGGTCGTGATAAAAACTAGAAAATCGTCCGTCAAGGTATGGCAGGAGAAAATTGCTTCTACATTTGAACGAAGCAACTGTCGGTTTGGTGATATTTTGATAGTTGAAATTTTAACCCTAAACTCCAGTACATAGCGTTAATTCTTGATCACTTTTTCGTTTTTTCATTCCCCTAAAATCTCAGTCTTACCAGTAAAACAGTTAAGTTACCTGGTCCAGTTCAGCCTTGTCAAATAAAACCATTTCCTTGCATTTCAAACACTGCGAAAAATATTATCAAATTATTAATAACTTGCTGAATTTTTGATGCAACTATAAAATAATGCAGTTTGCAGTCTCGCATTTTATGCGTACGAGTTTCATTGTTGGTGACGTTAAAGTGTTACGCGATCAGTTATATTCGCTATTATGTATATAAGCATTTTTTAAGGCATTGTAAATTTAAAAAAAAAAATCAATATTTCAGAGTGTGTGTTGTGTAAATATGGCCATACTTATTTGAACTAAAAAGCACTTAACAATTTCCCAAGCTTTTGCCGAGTCACTTATTTATCACAATCAGAAAATATTAGTTCATAATTTCTGATAAAATATTTCCCATTAATGCCCCCCGTAAGTTAAAGAATAATCACTAATTTTTTTTTTAATATACTAAGTTAGTTTCTAATCTAAAACCCGTCACAACATGAAAAAAATATTTTAATGTACTGCAACTATAAAAATATCTCTCTGTGGACGATAAAATTAATGTCATTTTGTAATTGTAAAAATACTCAGCCAGTAATTAACATGTTTCAAAAAATCCTTACTCAATGGATCCTACTGTTAAAACGATCGTAAAAAAATGCGCTAAAATGTGATTAAATATTAGAAATCGTAATTAAGTGTATTTTATTTTATAGTTAATAAGTGAAAATAATTGCTTTAAAAAAATATTTGCACCTGATAGTGCGTGCATAGTCACATATGCTTTAAAATTCTATGCAGTAAAGGGGGTCCGGGACACATTTTAAATTTCTTTTTACTATATACTTTAAAGTTTTGAAATTTTTTGCACTGATTCCCCATTTATTTAATAAGAAAAATCATAACATAAATATGAAAAAAAAAATTGTTTAACTTTAATTAGTTTTTTTTTTTTATAAATGAGGTTGCTTTAAATTGATATAACTCAAAATATTCTTGATCAATTTTCAATTTTTTTAAACAAATTACGCACAAGTATCTAAGCTTTAATTTTTATTCGTCGATTTTAAAAATATTGATTCAATAAAAAATATTTGAAGAAAATTTTCAAAAAGTCCGAAGAAACTTTTCCTTAAAAAAAATCATAATTTTTGCAGTAAACGTGTTTTTCAAATTCGCCGAATAAAAATTAAAGTAAACTATTTGAAAAAGATATGCTCCAAGTTTCATTAATTTATCTTTATCGGTTCCTGACTTATAAGAGTTTGAATGCAAGAAATCGGGAAAAATTGCATCATGGAGAAAAACGCGTTTAAAGTTTTAAAGTTGAGTACACATTAGTTAGGTGTGCATGCAACAAAAATAATTATATCTTTCGTTCTATTTAAGATAGAAACAATATACAAACGTTCTTTTAAGCAGGAAAAAAAACGGAGTAATTTTTCACATGATTAAAAAAAATTGCAAAATTTGACGATTTTGTGTCTCGGACTCTTTAAGGTGAAAATAAAATCTCAAGAATTACAATATTTGTTTCACTGTTACAAATGTTTCTGATAAATGCAGCGAGCAATAACTCATAAACCGTGTTTCTGAAATTATGTTTATTCTTAACGCAAGAGGACAACTATGTCTTTTATTAATACTAATTTGCGAAAAATGCCGAGTCCATACTGAGCGAACAATTCTACTTTTTCATCGCCCTTGGGAAGCACTTTCCTCTTGGATACTTTATTTTTTTTCTGTTGACAGCAGAAGTAGAGTTTTTATTTTATTCTTTCTGCTCCTCTGGTATTAGATATAATGAAAATAAATTGCTACTTTCAGTAATGAGGAAATTTTTCGATATTTCTTTCTGTTTAGGTCCAAAATATGCGAAGCGAAAGTGGAAATGTTACTAATTTCATTTATTTAATGGGTTCTTTTTCGGAATAACTCATATTCGCAAGTATTTTTCAGAAATAATTATATTCAATTTGTAGAGTGAAGTTTTTTCTCAATACACTTTCTCTTCTATTTAAATCTCTATCGATATATTTATTTGTGAAAAGGTTGGAAGTTGTGAAAGCAAATACCTACCGTTGTCCGTGAAAAATATTTTTTATGCTGAGAGACTAATACTGAAATAAATCTTCTGAAATTAATACAAACTATACTAGAGTACACTACTAGATACTAGATTCACTATAGTACACTAGAAGTAGTATAGTACACTAGTGTACTAGTACCATAGTACATTAGTGTATTAGTACTATATTACACTAGTGTACTAGTTCTATAGTACACTAGTGTACTAGTTCTATAGTACACTAGTGTACTAGTACTATTGTACACTACTAGTGCACTAGAATGGTGTCATAAGAAGTACTACACTATAGTACTTTCTATCACAAAATTCCAAATGCTATCAAGTTCGGTTTGCTTAACCCTTTCGGGGACGCGTCATTAATTTTTGAGAAATCTGAAGAAAAAACACCACAAGTAGGTTTATTTGATCATCTAGAAATAGATTTTTCAGTTTTTTTTTTTGCCATTTTTTTTCGGTGAGGGTGGTGTTCCCATTTGTTTATACCCCCCCCCCCCCACCTAGGGAAGGACAAAAACACGTTTATGCATGTAAAAATGAATATAAATCTTTTAGAACAATATGATTCAGTACCTCAGGTAAAATGAAGAAAAATGATTCACTCTTTCAGCGCTAATTAAAAATTTTAAAATCTGAAATGAATTCCAATTTTTGGGGCAAACGAAAAATTGAAAATTTGAGGATTCGGACAAAAATTGAGCTTAGGGGATTTTTTTTTTTTTGGTTTTCTTCTATCTAATGTTGTTTATTGAGCTTAAAAGAAGGACTCAAGCGATTTTGATTCAAAAAATTCGGAACAAAACAGAGAAATTTTTTTATAAATTGGTGGTCTCACAGCATGACCACAGCCCCTTAAAGTGTTAACCATTGGTTTATTGACTTGCAATTGCAACTAAATAATTCCAAATTTTTCCAAAGTAAAATACATAATAAAAAACCTATTATTTAAAATTAAGGTTTGTCAATAAAAGAAGTGTTAATTTAAGGGTATGGATTTAGAACTTCTTCTAAAAGGAATAATTCCATTCATCCGATATTTGTGCCCTTGTTAAAAATTTGGCTGTTTTTTGAAAATAGCTTATTAAAGCTCAGTAAAAATATTTAACAAGAGTTCAACCATTATCAGAAAATTCTGATACGTTTTAATTTTGGATTTTCTATTCGTAATAATGAACTTTGAAATAATTTAATGCGGTTGAATTGTTTAAAAATTAAAGCATACTTAAATGCTGCGCTACATCAATAATGCATAGAATGCATGTTGTTTTGGTTAACGCTTCTTATTGTGTTATCAATATTTTTATGAATTTTTTTATGATAACTTTCACATACCCATAAACACTTCAGTGTAAGATTGTCTAATGATTACCAAAGCATTCCCAGTTTGATGGATGCTAAAGCAGACATGTTCAGTCAGAAAGTAAATTTGAGGTATCTTTACTAATAATAAAGCTGAAAGTCTATCTGTCTGGATGTCCGGAGGATGTCTGGATGTCTGTAGGATGTCTGGATAACTGTGACGCGCATAGCGCCTAGGCCAGTCGGCCGATTTTCATGAAATTTTGCACAAAGTTAGTTTGTAGCATGGGGGTGTGCACCTCGAAGCGATTTTTTGGAAATTTGATGGGGTTCTTTTTCTATTCCAATTTAAAGAACAACATTATCATGGGATGGACGAGTAAATTACGAAATTATCATAACGAGGAACCGTAACATGGGCACAAGCCAATTGGCGAGATACGAAATTATCACAACGTGGAACCATAACATGGGTACAAGCCAATTGGCGAGAAAATTCACCATACATTATTTGTAAATATACAGGCGAACCGAAAGACCTTTTAATTTTTCTATTACTGGCAAAGCCGTGCGGGTACCACTAGTACGCGAATAAAAGTAACATAAATAACCTTATTCTTACTAGCTTATTGAAGTACACAACGAGAAAGCTAGTAGGCTTGGTAGTTTAATGTTAAAGTAATGACGTATAAAAAAACTGGATTCCATGAAGAACATAGAAACTACGTAGAACAAAATAAACTATAAACAATGTGCTCTAACTACACAAAGACAACTAATTTTAACGAGAAAAACAGTGATACTGTCGTATAACATCAAGCGAGAAAACATATGTTAACGTCTACAATGTAGATGAGTACATGATTGGTTTATCTCTAAATTCTAAGCGTTATTCTAGGTGTCAAACATCGGATATGAATGACAGTTTAATTTACACCCCTCACAGCTTGAAACCAGAGATTTCGAAATTTTATCCTTATGTATTTAACCCGATTCCATTACTTTAGTAACAAATGAAGTGAGACATTGAATATTAAAAATTATTTGACCAGCTAAAAACTATTTATTGTCGCTGTGATTTTGGCCTTTTTATTTATGATTTTATATTTGTTCGCTATGTTCTAGTCCGCAATAATAAACCCATAATCTTTACTAATAATAAAGCTGAAAGTCCCTCTGTCTGTCAGGATCTCTGTGACGCGCATAAAGCCTAGACCCTTCTGCCGATTTTCGTGAAATTTGGCACAGAGTTAGTCCGTAGCATGGGGGTGTGCACCTCGATGCAATGTTCTTCAATTGCTGGGTTTTAGTAGCAAAATAAATGTTTGGGGGAACTCACCAAAAGAGAAGTTTGAAACCAATTCACATTACAGTTGCATTATCTTTACTAATAATAAAGCTGAAAGTCTCTCTGTCCGGAGGATATCTGGATGTCTGTAGGACGTCTGGATCTCATTGACACGCATAGCGCCTAGACCGTTCCGCCGATTTTCATGAAATTTGGCACAAAGATAGTTTGTAGCATGGGAGTGTGCACCTCGAAGCGATTTTTCGAAAATTCGATGTGGTTCTTTTTCTATTTCAATTTTAAGAACAAAATTCTCATAAGATGGACGAGTAAATTACGAAATTATCGTTACGTGGAACCGTAACATGAGCAAAGGCCAGTTGACGAGAAAATTCACCATACATTATTTGTAAGTATACAGGCTAACCAGAAGACCTTTTAATTTTCTATTACGGGCAAAGCCGTGCAATATGTTGTGTAGGCACTTAAGCGTATAATGGGAGACAGGTTTAGAAATATGACTTTAAATTTTTTTAAAACCTGACAGAAAAAAAAATTCACACTGAAATAGCCTAGTATCTTCTTTACTAATAATAAAGCTGAAAGTCTGTCTGTATCTCTGTCTGTCTGTCTGGATGTCTTGATCTCTGTGATGCGCATGGCCCCTAGACCGTTCAACCGATTTTTATGAAATAGGGCTCAAAGTTAGTTTGTAGCATGGAGATGTGCACGTCGAAGCGATTTTTCGAAAATTCGATTTTGTTCTTTTTCTATTCCGATTTTAAGGAAACTTTACCGACCAAATAAACGCAACGTGGAAGAGTTAAATTACGAAATTATCAAAACATGGAACCGTAACATTGTCGAGAAAATGAACATAGCAAATTGGCGAGAAATTCGTCATTCAATTTTTGTAAATATACAGGCCAACCGAATGACCTTTTAATTTTCAACTACGGGCAAAGCCGTGCAGGTACCACGAGTACTGGAATAAATTCACAGGTTAAACTGCTTTCTTTCAGGTGAAAGAAACAAATGTTTCAACTCTTCATCGAACATTTCAATGTGTTCTTCCTTAGACTGTGACTTGTGCATTTGCCTAAATCAAGATTTTTCCCACGTAAAATCTTCTTCGACTCCATCAACAAATGTAAACAAAAGGTCAAGTGCAAAAAATCCGTTTTGAGAAGTATATCCCCTATTTGTGGAGTATTTGCTATTGTCATGTGCTTTCATATCGGTGTCATTGTTATAAAAATAGTCCAAACACCGTCCGACACTTAAATCAATTTAAATACTTTTCGGCATCTAATCATTACTTCAATTAATTATCCACTTTTTGTTTATATTAGAGTGTCAAAGATTTTTACAGAATTTCTAAACGGTTTCTCAATATTTTAACTGCTTTGTGTAACAGAGTGGACAAATATGTCTCTAAAAATCGTTCTAAACACAAAGAAAAGTTATTTACGAAACAAGTATAAAATGAAATAATTAATTTAAAACTTTTTTTCCGTCTGCCATTTCAAGAATCAATAGAAAATAGGTAATTATGTAGTAAAACTAAAAATTACTGAAAAAGTTCTAAAGTCTCGGACATGTTTTGTATTATTTTCGCAAAAGTGACCGTCTACACTTTGACTACTGAACATAAATTATTTCCCTTAATTAGCACGTAAACTGGATACTCCCAAAACAATTTTTACAGTCATGGGGTAATCAAACACAGAAAAAAAATTTAAATTAATTATTTTTATTAATAAAATTAATTTTAATTAATTTTTAATTTCTTTACATCAAATAGAAAAATAATACATTTAATAAATGATTCAGACACTGACTAGTAAACAAAAATCATTTCCTTTATTTCACGCGTGAATTGGATGCCCCCCTCCCCCAAACTAAAAGACACGTTTTTCGGTCATTGGCTAATAGAGCGTAGAACTTAGGAAGATGAAAAAAAAAAAAAAAATGATTCGCAGTACCTATTGTTGCCATTCTTAATTACAGAAATTCTAACTTGTCTGTTAGAAATATTCAGCTTAAATTATTTCTTAAATACTTAAACTTTATGTAATTTATGAGAATGTATTTAAAGTAAAGTAATTTATATTATCGATTTCAATTACAATATCTATTGCCATTTCTAAACTAAATTGTTTTTCTTCCCATGAAAACATCTGTAATAGTGTCATTTACTTTAAATAACAAATTACCATTCTAAGATAGGCGTGTAATTAAAATGAGAAACTAATTACTTTAATGGCGAAAAAAGTACTAATGGAGAAAGATTAATAATTATCCCATGAAAGAGGGTAAATGAAATAAATTTAAATGTGCTAATTGTTATTTTTTTTCCTCGGGACTTCATTTACTAATCATCAAATGCAGTTATCAGTAGTGAAAACTCTAGGCGTTAAGTTAATATCTTTTGCTGGATATTTTCTTTCTCTGTAATTATTGTGTCATTAAGTTAAACAACAAATTATCAACAGATTCTTATCAGAAGTTGCTACTGATGATCTACATATAGATGGTTTCCAAGATAATTTGTAACGCATGTACACTATCAATTTGGAAACATCACTTGCAGAATGATGATTCAGATACTTGATGTCTGCATGGTTTTTGCTTTAGAACGCTCGCTTTGTGGTTTAAGAAGTTTAATTACGTGATGCTTGTTGTTGTTGTCGTTGTGACAGCTAAGCTGGCAATTTGAGGTGCTTCACTTTTCCAACTGTACCGTAATTTGGAGTGAAATCCGACTTCCACAGTACACACATGCCATAAGGACCCGTTTATTGGGTAGGAAACTATTCACAGCACAACTACACAGTCACACAAAGAAAGGACAAGGACAGGAGAGAGAGAATACGTCCATGCCCGAGTCGGGATTCTAACCCGGACCTTCCTGTCGCAATCAGACCTCTCTGACCAATAGACAAGGCACTCGGCACGTGATGCTTAAAATTAAACAGAGAAAGTAACTATCAGATGTCAAGTGAAGTAAATGAAATGTCAACGTAATAGCCCAGAAAATATGTTTACATAATTTTTTTAGATAATTGTTTAAAGTAAACTTAGTGCATAGTACGTTTACGGCAGGTTTTTAATGTGCTATATAAGATTAAAAATACGATGGTAAAATAGCCACATAAGCTGATAGGTGGTACCTTTTTATTTGCTAAAGTTGTTCTTCACTAAATAATTGCTGTAAAAATACAAATAGAAAACGAGCTGATGTGTGCATCACATGACTTCCTTTTACTCCAATTTAATGTTATTTCCCCATTATTGGTGCCTTTAATGTGATTCAATTGTTTACTCTCTAAATATCACCAACAGTGGCCAAATTGAAACCAAATTTAAAATTAAAAAAAATCGCCAAATTTGTCGCCAAGTTGTCGCCAGAAGACTGGCGACATATCACCAAATGTCCGACAAATTTTAACAGCACTTGAGTTTACATCAAAATTAACAATGATTTCCCCGCACAAAGGGGCAAAAGTCCCACTTAAGAACATCCGAATGAAACCAAAAGAGAAGGTGCACAGCTAGGCCCCACTAGGAGTCTACGTACCAAATTTCAACTTTCTAGGACATACCATTTTTGAGTTATGCGAGATACATACACACATACGCACATACATACGGACGTCAAGAGAAAATTCGTGGTAATTAACTCGGTGTTCGTCAAAATAGATATTTCGGGTGTATGTAGATTCCTTGGCATATATTCACGTGTGGTCGGGTCGAAAAAGAAACTCAACATTCATTCGGGGGTGTGAAAAATGGAAATTAAGGCCTATTTTTGAGTGAAATTTTTTTTGCGAATACAATACTTCCTTTTTTGTAAAAGGAAGTAAAAAAGCGAGAGTGTCAGTGAATTTACAAAATTACTCCTTCAAAAGCTGCGGATCAAGTTTATTAGTATTAGTTTTACAGATAGTTTTAATCTTCTCGCGCAGTAAAAATACAGAAAAAAAGGAAGAATTTGTGTTAAATGCGCAAGTAGTCGCTCAAAAGCCACGAATCCAGATTCAGTGTAATAGTTTCACAGAAAAATTCTTTTTCCACAAATTCCGTAAAAACACGGAATAAGTGAGCACTCGTTCAAAAGCTTGTAAAAATAAGTAGTTTTATGTTTTTATTTCCTCACAGGGACTTTTCAGACAGATACTTCAACATATTGCTAATTATTTCAGTGTGAATACAAATTAATTAATTGTCCTAAATAAAGTTTTCATAATGAAGTTCAAGCGAAGTTAGCAAAATAAAGTTTCTCAATGATATAGACTAGAGCATGATTTTGCAGGGTTCAAAAAGTCATTTTTCGAACTTTAACTGCGATGTCGGACGTTCGTTACGTGTGTACAAAGACTACAAAGTAGAAAAGGAAGCAAAAGAAATGAAGTACTTTTATATGCATTAATTTATAAGTATTTCTTGTTAGAAATCCAATACATCATCTTTTTGTAAAAGCAAACTTGTGTAATTGTTGTAGCGGCATGCTCGCCTATCATTCGATTTCCCTCTTGTATTTTACGTCTAATTACTTTTGGGATAAAAAAAAAACGCGTATTTTAAAAATTTGTGAGCTTTAATTACTTTTGTTACGTTGGTATGTTTGTGATTGTACAGCTTTTTAGAGATCATTTCGTTTGAAAAATTTAAGGAATGCCAAAACATATTTAAAAACGGTGTTTCAAATTTTTGGTTTTGACTTTCTTGAAATCATTTGTACTAACTTTCACATATGCTTTAAAAAAAGGAGGGGGGAGTGTCACAGTGCCCTGTGGAAGATCTATTTAAGTCTACTTAATAGCTGTATTCTTTATGAAGGCAAAAGGAACTCCGTGGTTCCAGATCTGGTTTATTTAACCCCTTCAGTTGGAATTATGAAATATTGGACCAAAAATGTTGATATTTGGTATACAGTGTAAAATGGTAAAGGGTATCTTATAGACAAAATTTTGAGTTTGTAGGAGAAAAATTAAAAGAATTATATCACGTCCAATATTCCGAACTTATATTTTTGAAATCAATATTTCACATACAAAAACGATAAAATACCGAACAAACTTCATTATAAAATGTTCTACAAACAATTATAAAACATAATATAAGCATCTCAAACGATTAATTAAAGATTATATGTTTTTAAAAAAATCAGGAAAAAGCCTCGCTTTTCAGATGAAAATACATGGTTGGAAAAATGAGCCACTCTCTATCTCTCAATCCTTATATGTCAGTGTTGTCAATCCCAAAACGAAAAATTATTTCACGGATTATAATAAGTAGAATGTAAAAAGTCAACTACACAAAATAGACTAATTAAATCAATTATTAAATGATTAGCAGCTGTTTAAAGTGTATGTCCGGTATACCGGACACCAGGTCTGAAGGGGTTAAAGCGCGAAGGATCCGAGTAATACACGTTAGAGCCTTAATGAAAATATATATTCATAGTGTAGAAAGGAAAGCTCTATGTTTTCTAGCGGAGAAAAAATTTGAAATTTGTACCTGGATAAAAGTTCAAAAGTCTCCTGAAATTTTCTATTCGTAAGTTGTTCTTAAACGGCACATGAAAATAACTTTTGAAAGTCAAAAAACTATTTTCTAAAAAACGTCCTTAAACCATGGGCATAATCCTTTGCACTGAATATGTATACCACCCCCATAAAAAGAAGAAACGGCAAACTGAATCTGAATTCTGTGACGGCTAAATGGAAAATCCTGATGTGACTATTTATCGTTGCAGGGATGAAGCCTCATATTGTGGAATTTCCTGAAAGGGAGGAAGGAGGGGAGAGCTCCCTCTCACAGATTGAGTCAGTACGCAGACGATATAGAAGCCAGGTCATTTGGTCAGCGTTTTGATAAATTTAGAAGAGCAGTATGGCGTGGTAGTGACATTGTGGAAGTTGGAGGCGAGATGGATATATTTTGGTTGTGTGTTTGACTTTTAAGCTGCATCAATGCTTTAGGGTGAATCAAAAGTTGAGGGGTTCATAGATGTGGGGATATTACTGTTAGAATCTGGCAGAATATTTTTGAACAAAGCAATCTGGTAAATGTTTTGAAACTTATGAGAGTATTTAAAGTTTTTAAAAAATATTTTACAACTAAACACAATGTTTAGAATTGGGGAAAGGTGATTATCTTATTTTTTCTATATTGAAAATGTAACAAAGCAAATAACAAAACGCATAAATTTTGAAATACGACCAAAACGTCTGAACTGAGCACTTGTGGTTATATGTTCGTTAGGAACAACAATATTTGTGCAATGAATCAATTGCATTAAAACGTAAAATAGAAATGACATATTATATATATATATATATATATATATATATATATATATATATATGTATATATGTATATATGTGTGTATGTATATATATATGAATGTATATATATATATATATATAAGAATGTATATATATATATATATATATATATATATATATATATATATATATATATATATATATATATATATATATATATATATATATATATATATATATCGAGGCAAAGAAAAGGATTTTTCAAAATCAAACGAAATTTTACAGACGTAAAGACGACATTAATGTAAACAAAAATGATTGCAGAGGGATCATTTACTATTAGAAAAATTCCAAAAGAATGGATATTTTAGTACCCAGTTGAGACGCCTCTAGCGTAGATACTCGAGGTAGTACAGGCTAGTTATAATGGGTTACGGTCTCGTACGATATACTACGTTATCTCGTTACTCAGTTACTACGTTTATCCGCAGATCTTCCAACTTGCCATCCCAAGTGATCCCAGATATGCTCAATCTGTGATGTATCAGGGGATCAAACAGGCCAGTCTCGGTCATAAACAACAAGGGTGTAACAAGAGGAAGGCCTGTAACACCCTTACTGTGTGTAACTGACAATTTTCCTGTTGAAAAAGGACTCCTGGGAGCGACACCATATGGACTAAATGTCACTGAAGCACGTTACATACGCACCTCTGGCCAGGCAAAATATTGTGGATCAATATTAAAGATGCCCATGAATCGTACGCGATGGAACTCAAAACATTACCAAACATGTTGGTACGGTGTGCCTTTGAAAAGCAAAGACACGACTGAGGCGTTCTGGTGTTCCACGGGGACACTGCGCATGTATCTGAGTGTCATCATTGCGCAAATTGAATTCAGATTCATCGCTGAAGCCTTTCTGGTTCCATTTGGTTGCAATCCAATTCAAAATAACTTTCTCCATTCCTTTCGAACCAGACACTACTCCAATTCGAAATAACTTTCATATGATGCCCTACTTGATTTACAGAAAACCGATTTCACTTAAAGAGCTTGCTTCTATCGGGGACATTTTGATGGCAGATAAAATAGTTTTTACCAAATACGGTGATTTTAAATACGTATACGTAGCACATGGAAGCAAAACATATTTTTACATTAGCTGATTAGTAAAGACAATCGTATACAATCACTAATGTAATGGAAATTAATGTTTTCGGCAACTCGTGCAAAAATAAGCATACTGGGTTTTCACGATTCATGCATATACACAAGCCCACAGATAAATCAAAATGTTTCTCATGTTATATTCAGTAAGTTATGTTCAGTAAGTTTGTAACTTACTGAATATACCTGCCTTAACTTCAATATTCGAGTTGTACCGAACCATTGCTTCTGTCACTCGTCTGGTCAGTGCTAATTCTGCATTAGCTCCCAGTTTGTTTGGCACTCTTGGCTTCCTTAACAGGTTTTCCACCTCCAGCTCGGTTACTCCTATGCCGGGCTGATGAGTGCTAATAAGCACGAAACTGCAGTCCTCGGCTGGAAATGACTGAGCTGGCGGTGTATTTCATGTGTTTCTCATGTTGTTTTGTATAATCCAAATCATATTTACAGTAGCCAAAATCAGTGATCGGATAACGGAAACGTAGCATAAGAGACGACATTATTTCCCTTTTGAGGCACTTAAAGTTCAGTAATTTTACTTATTTTAGTAATGCGTGTGACGCTACTTTGACAGAGATACTGTCACGCGTATGTGCAAATTTTGTTTTGGGACTACGCTTCATTGCTGCTACAAGAGGCGACTATATTGATGTTATAGCTATTTAGTTTTTTAGGTGCCAATGGCCTCTAGTGGTGATATTTTGAACTGTTTGAACACTATATATATTTTTTCAAAATTAATTGCTTTTAATGAAAATGCTGCACGCTGCGAATCTTAATTTCAAACCATGTAGTTCATATTTTCGTCACAATGTTGTCTTTTGGACGCACTGTAAATACTTGTATACAGGGTGTCCTGAAAAAGACGGACTGTTTTCAAAAATTTATAACAGGAGAACGGTTAGTGATAAAAAACAAATTCTTGCAGAAAATTCATATCATGTGTCCTAAATTGTTTCTCTCAGAGTTCCAAATTTTAGTTCAAAAATGTTTCAATAGATGGCGTTGAACATAGTAATCCGGTAGGTCAAAAAAGAAGAATTGAAATTAACTGATATTCCTCCGATTGCGACATGGGATTCAGCCGACGATTGTTTTAAAATATTGTGTTGTTCTTTTGTTCATTATTTTCGAAATATTATGATGTAATTTTCTATAATTTTTTTTTTTGGTTTACGGGCTTAATATCTGCAGCGCCATCTATTGGAAAAAATTTTCAACAAAAATTTGGAACTCAATGGGAAAATATTTACGACCCACCACATGCATTTTCTGCAAGATTTTTTTTTAAAATCATTTACGGTTCGCTTGTTATAAATTTTTAAAAACAGTCCGTCTTTTTCAGGACACCCTGTATATATTTTAATTGAAAAAACATACTGAAAAACAAAGGGAAAAGCACCATAATTAATTAAATATCCAGTTTCTTAGGTTTATAATTGTATGAATGGCATACTAAAAAACTGTGAATTTTAATTAAAAAAAAGTACAGCCTTCAGAAAAGTAGTACTTTCAGTACTTTCCATCAGAAAAAAACTATAATTGCTTCAATAATCTAAAGAAATGAAGGAACATATCAGTGACTTTCCTTAAATCAGATAAGCTTCCTTTTTCTATTTGAGTTAGCAGTAAAATCGTTGAAACATTTATCACGTATAAAATAACGTAATAAAAATTATGCAAAATTATATTTACAAAAACATCAATATTTAAGAGAATCACTCTTTAGAATAAAAATAAAACAGTTTAGAGAAAAAGTTATATTTGGCTTGATGTCAAGGTTTTCTTAAAGCTAGATTCCTTAGATATTGATCGGTTCTGTTGGTAGCTGATAAGCCGCTTAGCTCATCCAACTAGCTACAAATCTCATAATTTGAGTTAACTTTTGAATTAGGGTTTTAGTATCGACTATAAACTAAAACTTATCTTACTTAAAGTGATAGATAGATTTATCCGAAAATGAAAACTAGTTTGTATCTCGTTTCAAGATCGCTTGGCTTAAAACGAGATTTATTGGAATTTTATGAAAGCAAAAAATGTAATTTTATGTACTATTGAACTTTTTTCTGCAAATAAAGGAGACTTACACATAAATTTTAACAATGCTCGGCCCTATTTTTCAGCCACAATTCCAAACACTCGTTTGTTAGATTAAAAACTTTAATCTTTAAATAATTTTACTTTTGATATTTACTTATTTATTTTTGTGTGTAAGTCTCAGTTTAAATAGGAACGAGCTGATGTGTGCATCGCATGACTTCCTTTTACTCCACTTTAATGTCATTTCCCCATTATTGGCAATTTTAATTTGATTCAATTGTTTACTCTCTAAATATCACCAATAAAGGCCAAATTGAAACCAAATTTAAAAAAAAATCACCAAATTTGTCGCCAAGTTGGCGACAAAACTTGGCGACCAAAAGACTGCCGATATATCGTCAATTGTCCGACAAATTATAACACAACTTGAGTTTACATCGAAATTAGCAATGATTTCCCCCCGAAAAGGGGCAAAAGACCCCCTTAGAAACATCCGGATGCAACCAAAAGGGAAGGTGCACAACTAGACCCCACGGGAGTCTACGTACCAAATTTTAACTTTCTTGGACATACCGTTTTTGAATTATGCCAGATACATATACACACATACGCACGTACATACGTACGTCACGAGATAATTCGTTGTAATTAACTCGGAGTATTCAAAAACGGATACTTCGGATGTCTATACGTTCCTAGGCATATATCCACGTGTGATCGGGTCGAAAAGAAAACTCAAAATTCATTCGGGGGTGAGAAAAATGTAAATTAAGGCCGATTTTTGAGTGAAAATTTTTTCGCGAATACAATACTTCCTTTTTTGTAAAAGGAAGTAAAAAGAGGAACACATTGAAACACGTGGCATATGTTGACATGGTATATTTTACATAAATAACATCAAGCAAAAAAACTTAAGGAATATCAGTATCAGTTCTACCTCTTGATCAAACTTTTTGAGCAATGACCCATTTTGTTTTTGTGGTGGAAAATTCTTTGTTTTAGCAGATATTGATGTAATCTTATTATATCTAATTCACCTAAAACATATTTTAAATTAACTCAAAAGCTAAACTTAGTTATTGAAAGGCACTATAAGAATACTTTAGTAAATTTATGAAATTTGTAATTTCTTTGCTTACTAAATATATGATCAACAATTCAGTCTTACGTAATACTTAGAAGAAACAAAAAAAAAATATTTTCTTTAAATTAAAAACTGGAGTATAAAACAATTTTATAATACATTATCATATACACTGTATGAAGCTAAAAGCAATATATAATAAGCATAATTAGTTAATAATAAAACAATATTTGTACTTGCGCTCGAAACTAGTTTATATCTCGATTCAAGATTGCCTGGATAAAAACATGATTTGTTGGAAATTTAAGGGATTATCAATATGACACTTTCTATATTATTACATTGTTTTGCAAAAGAATTAAAATTAGACAAAAATTAAAAATATGTTTTTTACTAATTTTCAACCGCAACTTTAATCACCCGTTTATCAGCCTAAAAGCTTTGGCGCACATAGATAGTTTAAGGTGAAAAGCACAAGATTTGAGAAAACTGTAATGTGCAAACTATATATAAATGCTGAGTTTTAAGGCATATCAACCAGACGCAGTATTTTGCAAATTTAAATTTGCACTCTGTCTCTTTTTTTTGTGAATGTTTGAAGTTTATATGCAGCAAAAAACATGATGATACTAGCTTGACAAAAAATATGATGATACAGTCTTTTTGATGATACTAGCTGTACTCGCTCGGTTGTGCTCATGCTATAAAGTTAAACATTTCCTTTCCAACTGCAAAAAAAAAAAAAACAAAAAATTGTGTTTTGCTTGTTCAAATCTAATAACACAGAAAGGTAAACGCTAGGTGTCTACATTAGGTAAGATGTGTACAAATGATTTTACCTAAAGTCCAATAATTTCAATCTAATCCGTTAAACGTTTGCTTGCTTTTCAAAAATGTCATTTTGTTACACATGGAATTGCCCTGAATTAAAAGGCATTATTTTCCCCGTCCAACATATCAGAGCTGCGTGTCGCTATAAAATGAAATATTTTTAAGAATTTAAAATGAGAAAGAAGAAACAAATGAAGAATCTAAAAGAGATAACCATATTAACACAAAAAATAGTAACTTGAATGGAGAAGGGATTTCTAAATCCTGGTTTAACCACTCATAACTTTTTTTTCTAATTGAGATTAAAGCTTAGAACTTCGACCGCAGGTTCAGTTAAATCTGGAGTAAAAAACAGTCACCATTTCCAACGGTGTCAAAACAAACTGGACATTTGTTGACTTTTCATTGATAGTTTTAATGAAGCAAGTATATTGCTTAAAATCCAGCGAAGCCTTAAAAATTTCAAGGTAAAAACGTGAATAACTTCCGCTGTAATCAAGTTTGAGAGTTGGAACAGATTGGATAGAACGCTCTTTTTAACGATATAAATTATTTATCTATGTGCGGGTAATTTTTCACCTCTATATTCGGAAATTTACGTGAAAATTGAGCCTTAAGTTGAAATTAAAAAAAAAATACCATTCGAAATTTCTTTGAACCGGTCTGCAAACCTTTCCCAGGCTTAACGCAACAAACTGAAAATTTCAACAAAATCGACTGGGTAGTTCGTGAGTTTTGCGCGTCCAAACACATATACGCTTTTTGGGAACTTAACTTTTTAACATGTTGTTATTATATTTATTTGTGGACTATACGGGTTTAACTGCATTCAACAAATATTTGTATAACAAGTTTTCACGCAGGAAATTGCTTTGCCTTGAGAAGAAAGTAACGGCAGCTGCAAATAAAATTTCCATCTGGATTCTAGCCTTTAGTAAATATTTGCATTTAGGCATATCCCATCAAAATTTAATATTTTTAATGATTTTTTCGGGATTTTTTAAAAAAAAAAAACCCGAATTCTCGCATTGGTTATATTGTAACGGATCCGGTGCGACTTCCACTTTCTTGAAAAGACGACAAAGTTCGTAAGAAAAATACAGGAAATTTACTTACACTATATACAGGAAAGATCGTCAACAACTGCTAAATTAATCATCAGCAACTAAGCAAATATCACTCAACACCGTAAACTCAACGGTTACACTCGTATTTACTTCCAAATACACAAAAATACAGCTCAAAAGGCTTCACAAAACAGAGCAATAAATGCTCTCCAGCGTTCCGCTGGTACGATTCACAAGCAAAAAACTAACTCGAAACTGAACTTTTTATCATGCGCAACGGCTTTTTATACACACCGAAAAGAGAGCTCTCAAATATTCCACAAGATTCCAAATGTTTCTCGAAAATCGTAGACCGTTATTTTATTTCTTTCATTCACAAACCTTATCAATGAAAAATAGGGCACCGTATGCTTCAGCCGAATGTATAGGGGCTGCATATTCATTACGGGAAACTATTTACAGGTTACGTTACTACAATAATTACTATTTACAGAATTTGTAACAATATCATAAATCAATCATATTAAAATATTTAAATTTCTGATGCTACTTTTGTTGTTGAGCAAAAAACAGGAGATGGAGAGAAACATAAATTTCAGAATGATTCAAAAATGCAAATATATCTTCAGTTTTTAAAACCTCCGTATCTTTTAATTTTTTTCAAGCTACTAAACTTTGACAGATTTGCTCATTCTTGTATCTTTTTGTGTATTATAAATGATAATAATTCTTTGCAAGCTAAGGCATTTCAAATATCTAATGTTAAAAGCTCATCGTATCCTCCTCCCTCCATATGGGGTTACCAGTGCAATACAGCGGGAACGGGATTAATTAGTTCTCTAAGTAGTGCCAGTTTTGTGAGTAAAGATTCAAGCAGCCATGCAAAACGCTTTGTTCCACTGTCACCAAAGCGATGTTACCTAGTAAAACTCGCAGAAAAACTACGAAGATACACTGCCTCAGACAAGAGGAGGGAATTTATCATGTGTCACATGTGATGTTGATGAGACTTATGGTTTTATGTCACGACACCATTCAAGTAATCACCAAATGTGCGCAGTTTACTGTTGGCACTTCAACTAGATTAGAAAAATAATATAAGGTAGCAAATGCTAAATTTAAGATGCTTGGCTAGTAAAGCCAACATTAAATACTAACTAATGAAAACAAACAAAAAATCAAATCGGCTTAATTTAGAAAAAATGTATGCAGTACCTATCTTTTTTTTTCAATATTTACTCTTAAATTAAACCAGTTCATTCTATTTTTACTTCCTTTTACAAAAAAGGAAGTATTGAATTCGCAAAAAAAATTTCAATCAAAAATGGGCCTTAATTTACATTTTGCTCACCCCCAAATGAATGTTGAGTTTTTTTTTTCAAACCAATCACACGTGGATATGTGCCTAGGAACGTACATACACCCGAAATATCCATTTTGACGATCCCCGAGTTAATTACAACGAGTTTTCTCGTGACGTCTGTATGTATGTATGTGTGTACGTTTGTATGTATCTCGCATAACTCAAAAACGGTATGTCCTGGAAAGTTTAAATTTGGTACGTAGATTCCTATAAGGGTTTAGTTGTGTACTTCTCCTTTTAGTTGCATTCGGGTGTCTCGAAAGGGGTCTTTTGTCCCTTTTTGGGCGGAAATCATTGTCAATTTCGATGTAAACTCAAGTGGAGTTGTAATTTGTAGGACACTTGGCGCTATATCGCCAGTCTTTTGGTCACCAAGTTTTGTTGCCAACTTGGCGACAAATTCGGGGATTTTTTTTTCTTTTTCATCTGATTTCAATTTCACCACTGTTGGTGATATTTAGAGAGTAAACTATTGAATCACAGTAATGGGCAAATGACATTAAATTGGAGTAAAAGGAAGTCATGTGATGCACGCATTAGCTCGTTTAAATTATATTTATTCTCATTGCACTTCGTTTGTATTTACATACTTAAGAATTGTTCTTTAATTGTTCAGTGGAATCTTTTGTTGAGACCTAATAAATCTCAACGTCCGGTTTCAAAAAAATATAAAATACTTAGGGCTCTGGTGCAATACAAAGATGTGGGTAATTTCATTAAGTGCACGCATTATGATGTTACACATATTAATGCTGACAAGCAAGATCAAGTGGCATAGATTGAACTTAAGTATGCAACATTGGTCAAACGTAGCGAATTACAAAACATTAGTTGCTTACACATGTTATGCGAAAAACGATATTTTGATTTTTGAACAGGCTCTGGTGCAATACGAAGAAGTTTTTCAGGTAGGTCTTAAAATGTTTGTTGTAAACATTTTGGTATTTAAACTTTTATGGGTAATTGCATTAAATGCATGCATTATGATAGTACACAAATTAATGTTGACAAGCAAGATAAAGTTGCATAGATTGAACTTGAGTATACAACATTGGTCAAACGTTGAGAATTACTAAAACAATAGTTGCTTACACATATTATGCAAAAAAAAATATTTTAGTATTGAACAGAGAAGCATTTAACAAATTATTAAAATGGTTTCAGCAGTAGGAACAAATAAACAGGTTAAGTAATATTTGATAAAAACAAAGTTAGTAAAACTTTTGCAATGGGAACAAAACGAAACATTTTTTTACAAAATTAAAGTATAGAGTGATAAAACGAGAAAAAACCAAAAAATACATTTTACTTTTCTTGTAGCTTGCTTTTAGTAAAGTAAATACATAAAATACAAACATTATTTTATTTTCACTAAATATAAATGTACAATTGTTATGACATTATAGACACTAAATTTCACATCAACACCTTCCGACCTGGTTTCCGGTATACCGCACAACCACTTTAAACAGTTGCTAATCATTTAATAATTTATTTAATTAGTTGTTTTTTTTTGTAGTGTACTCTTTACATTTTGCTTATTATAATCTGTGAAATAATTTTTCGTTTTGGGATTGACAACACTGACATATAAGGATCGAGAGATAGAGAGTGCCTCATTTTTTGAACCATGGATTTTCATCTGAAAAGCGAGGTTTTTTCCTGATTTTTTTAAAAATATATAATCTTTAATTAATCGTTTCAAACACTTATGTTTTATAATTGTTTGTAGAACATTTTATAATGAAGTTTCTTCGGTATTTTATTGTTTTTGTACATGAAATATTGATTTCAAAAATATAAATTTGGAATATTGGACGTGCCATAACTCTTTTAATTTTTCTCCTACAAACTCAAAATTTTGTCTATAAGATACCCTTTACCATTATACACTGTGTACTAAATATCAACATTTTTGGTCAAATATTTTATAATTCTGACTGAAGGGGTTAAGTGTAGGAAAAAATATTTCTTAAGATAGAGTGGCAATATCAAACGTGTTACATTTTCCTATTTTCGTGTAAGGCCTGAAATTCCCGTGATTCGTATATTAACATTCTTTCGCGTTATTTTATTGGCAGATGCAGATGTCCTCTCATCAACGCCTCCGCACAATCGATTTCTGATTTCCAGTTACAAACCAACACCGTTATTGAAATCCGGGAATGGAAGTTATAAATCTATAGCAACAATAAATGTTGCGTGCCACTCCACTTATTTGTTATAAACTGAAACAAAGGAATATTAAATAAAGAGATAAACCCACTTGATATTTGTTAGTCATCTGTAAAAGACCACATCATTGATTTGTAAAAGTAGTAAAAATAATTATAATTGCAATTGTGTGAGTGTCTAACCTCATCTGAAGAGCTAATATTTGAGCGAAGTTTTGGGTTACTGAAATACTCTAATTTTCTAAACATTGTTTTCAAACCATTCAAAGGAACATTGAAAAAAAAAGTGATACTTAAATAAAATGGCTCAAGTTATACTCTAAATATGTTTCAGATTTTTATATCAGAAACGGAATTATTACAGAATTAGCTACCAGTTTGTTTGGCACTATGGCTTTCTTAAGAGGTTTTTCACCTCCAGCTCAGTCACTTCCTATGCTGCGATGATGATTGCTAATAAGCACGAAACTGCAGTCCTCGGCTATAATGACTGAGCTGGCGGTGTATTTCATGTATTTCTGCCTTAGCCCTGGCGGTAACTTACTGAAATTACCATGCCTTGCATTCACTCTTCGAGTTGAACCGAACCCTTGCTTCGGTCACTCGTCTGGGCTGTGCTAATTCTGTAATAGCTACCAGTTTGTTTGGCACTCTTGGCTTCCTTAAGAGGTTTTACACCTTCAGCTTAGTTACTTCCTATGCCGGGCTGATCAGGGTTGGCCGGATTGGACCCAGTTGGGTTGGACCCAATGGGTTTTTTTGAAAAAATCCATTTAAAAAAAACCCATTATTTAGCCCACTTTTGGGTTTTTTAAATTTTCTGAGAAGTTTTAAAACATTGATTAATTTAAATACTTTAAAAATTTAAACTTATTTTTTACTTGTTCTTTACCAAAGACAATGAAAATAAAAAATGAATTTTGAACTTAAATAGTATTTCTTAACTCTTGACAGCATATTAAAAATACTTCAAAGATTTTAAATAAAGATATTTAACTTTTCTTTAACTGGTCAATAAATAACTCAAATTATCTTGACTAAGTCCTGTCACGTCTGATTTTCTCAATATTTGTAGATTGTACAGAGGATACTACTCTAGTTAAAAGGTTTTCATGTGAATTATTTTCTGCAAACCAACACGTCACAAATCTCAAATAAACAAGGTATATTTTTTAGAAATAAACAGGTTTCTCAAACGTTCAGACAGAAAACAGAATAGGATGTACAGTATTTTCATTATCTTACGAAAAAGTTTAATATTTCTTACTCTGTACACATAAATAGAAAAACAGGCAACATAAAGTTCAAAGAAATGTCTTGATTAAGCTGGAATTCAGTAAAAAGCGATTTAAACTACTTGAGGTTCTATAGTAGTTTTGCATAACAAAATGAAATACAACAAAATAAAATGTAAAAAAAAAATTATTAAAAACGAACAATAGATTTTATCACTCGATTAGTAACTTCGCCTTAACTGCTGGTAATCATGGAAAGTAAAAAATCTGAAGGTTTTGTCGTCTTTTATATTTTTCTTCAGGAAACGCTGAATTTTTACTAGTTTTCCAGCTTTTTTTACCCCAAGACAATTTTTGCGCTTTGTCCATATACTTACGATACAATATGCTACAAGTATCCCACATTTTCCCTTAAAAAAGACAACAAAAAAACACATTTCTTTAAAAAAAACCCAACTTTAGTTGGGTTTTATTAAAAAAAACCCAAAAAACCCTGGGTCCATGGGCTTTTTTTTTTATTTTTTAAACCGGGTTTTTGCCAACCCTGGGGCTGATGAGAGCTAATCAGCACGAAACTGCAGTCCTCGGCTGGAATGACTGAGTTGGCGGTGTGTTTCATGTACATAAACAGTTGATTTTGTTACTTCATGTTAGAGGAGATAATAGACTGTTAGTGATGAGTTTACTCGCAACAGCTTACATCAGTTATTATAGGTTTTTTTTTTCTGTCTGTAATACATTTTTGACTCATTTGCATGGTTTGAATACTTACTGCTCTTCGCTATAAATTCTCCTAGGTCAGCAAACTGTAACATACTTCCGTTATAACGCCATTCATTTAAGTTAACATTCTTAAGTTTAAAAGATTAAATGCCTACGATACTGAAGCAAAACATTTTATCCGTTCAAACATTGTAAAACAATTTAACTGAGTGTGTATTTTGTCCCGTAAATGACGTCGAATACATTTCGTTAAAAATAATAATTTAAAAGGGTTATGAGCACAATTTTTGTAAGAAATCAAAAACGTATATGTGACTGCTTATATTTGAAGTATTTTTTTTCTTTACTTAAATATTTAAAACGTTTTGCCAACGTGCTTTTATTGGATGAAAGAACAAATGAAACCTTAATAAATTTTATTTTTCTTGTAAACAACCGTTTTTCATGATCACTAAACAAAAAGCATTTTTGCTATAACGATCGTCCCATTGATGTATTTTTCTACCGAAATCAATTATTGTTGGTACAACCCGATCAGCAGAACAAAAAAAAAATTGTTTTTACGTCACTTTCTTTCTGCTCACTGAAAGAAAAGAAAACCAAGGCCGCATCAAATAGATATCATTCGTTGTTATGGAAAAACTTGGTCACAATGATTATTTTCTAATTGTTTCTATAAAAGGCCATTGTAGACATTTATTTTCCTTTGAACAGAATAATCCACTGAATGTACTTAGGGGAATAAATTTCTTTGCGAAGATTTCACATACACTGTGTGATCTAAAAATAACATATATTTTTAGTGATAAAATAAAATGAACTTTGAACTGTATGTTAAAGGTATTATTTATTTAAAATAAAATCCATTCGGATGGATACAACATTTTGAACGATCAAGCTAATTTATCCAGTTTTTTTAACCGTGGTTTTTGGGAATGTTTTTAAGCACTGGTATCACGGTTGCTTGAATGACTGGGGCATCATCGTAAAAATCTCGTTTCATTGCAGTTTTTAGTTTCTGAAACAAAAACAGATTTGAGTCCCTGCTCACCCTCGGTATTCGCCTGATCCATCACCGTGTGACTACTTTCTGTTCCCATAGCTGAGAACTGCAATGAAAGCCGTGACACATGTGCTAAAAATTTCCATAATTTAAACTATTTTAACAAAATAAAGGGAATTCTTAATATATAAGAATAAACTGTTTTTCATGTCATATTACAAACTTCAAAGGAAAAAGGAAAGCTATATAAGCAATCTATGGCAGGAAAGAATATATCTCTTATATTAACGCTGCCTAAATCAACTGAAATAAAATATTTCTACACCGAAGATATAAAAAACTATTACGAGTAATTCATTCTGAAATAAGTACTAAAACCACATCCTTAGTAAAATTCTCGATTCAGCAGGTTTTTCAGGCGTTCTTTTAGAATATTAAAGATCCTAAAGGAGGGAAAAAAGCGCAAGCGGAAAAGAAGAGAACTTCAGTAAAAATTCCGGAGACGTGATTGCTTCTTTCAGGAGTGTTTGATAATTAAACAATTGTAAGTCGGTTTTGTTGAAATGGAATAATTACTTCAATCAGCATATTTCAGAAATGAATTGCTAGAAAAAGCACTTTTCTAATAATGATAATTTTTTTTTCATTGAAGTTATTTTATGGACTGAACTTGATGTTCGGAAAAAAGTTAGCTTCTTTAAGATTAAAAAAAATGTTAATTATTGTGTTCAGCAAAGCATTTTTTAATCCTTTTTAAAATGATGACCAGGTAATTTTTCAAGAAATCTACGTCACAATCGAATAAAATTTCTTCTTAACGACAGTAGCAAAAATATTGGCGATTAATTATATTTTAATTTGTCGTTTAGAATTTTCTTTGAAAAATAAATCGTCCTTGTGCTATATTGTGGTCATTGTGCATCTTGCTAAATCCATATGATTCAAGCTATAACGTATTGTTACGGATCCGGTGCGACTTCTAACTTTCTTTAAATATCGACACAGTTCTTGAGAAAACACAGGAGGTTTATTTACACTATGTACAAAAAATATCGTTAACAACTGCCAAATTAATCATCAGCAATTAAGCGAATATCAATCAACACCGTAAGCTCAACGGTTACACACGTATTTACATTCAAATACGCAAAACAACACAGCGAAATGCCTCGCAATAAACAAAGCTAATACACTCTCAGTACAACTTCTCAATCGAGACTCACACCCGCCGTCCGTCGTGGCTATTTATACATCTCGAAAGAGACATCTCAAATATTCCACAAGATTCCCGACGTTTCCTTCTGTTTTCTTTTTATTCATTCACAAACCTTATCAATGAAAAATAGGGGGATCGTATACATCAGTCGAATTTACGGAGGCTGTATATTCATTACAAGAAACTATTTACAGGTTATGTTACTACAATAATTTTAGATGAAAGATAATTTAATGAACGCCAAATTTAGCTAGATTACGACGAATTAATTACAAAAAATTACTATTTACAGAGTTTGTAACAGTATTTTTCCCAGATTTCTCGTTATTTAAGTATTGATGAGATATTTCCACACATAATGTGCATTTATGACATACTCTGAAACTATGCAAAGTGCTTTGAAAATGATAAGTACTGGATACTTTCATGTTCTTTATGAGGAATAGCAAAAAGACTTGTGTAAAAAACATACTATTTTTTGCCCCGAGGAAAGTGCTATGATTAATGGCAGGAAATGTTTTCATGTAGAAGTGCCATTACTTATGAAATTGTTTGTACTTATATATAGAATTTTTTAAGGACTTAATATGCTACTTTAAAAGACTATGATATTCTTACAATTAATAACGGCTCACAACAATGACAATGACGAGTTTAATTTAGATGCTATCGACATACTTGTGAATAATTAAAATTAAATTAAATTCGAAAAACTACATGAACTGATACAGTAAATTTAGGTTTTGAATTTAGTCATTTATCTTGTTAAACTCTTTGAAGATAACTAAACCTTCTGGTGGGTCATCCTCGTAGAAACAGTCATTTTGAGCTTATTAACTTCAGGAAAATTAAAGTCAGTGGAATCAGGTGAAACTTTTTATAGAGATAGATATATGTACGGGATTTATGAAAAAAAATATTGGTCATAATAAACAATAATGTTTTTTTTTTTTTTTGAATAGCATTATGCCTTCAGCCTTATACCCTCAATTGA